>NC_064927.1:304048774-304351804 GCF_023897955.1 Schistocerca gregaria
CTAACTTTCTATGTATTCGCAGCACATTACACTCGTCTACATTGAGATTCAATTGCCATTCCCTGCAGCATGCGTCAATTCGCTGCAGATCCTCCTGCATTTCAGTGCAGTTTTCCATTGTTACAAACTCTCGACACGCCACAGCATCATCTGCAAAAATCCTCAGTGAACTTCCGATGTAATCCACAAGGTCATTTATGTATATTGTGAATAGCAACGGTCCTACGACACCCCTTGCGACACACGTGGGATCACTCTTACTTCGGAAGACTTCTCTCCATTGAGAATAACATGCTGCGTTCTGTTATCTAGGAACTCTTCAATCCAATCACACAATTGGTCTGATACTATATATGCTCTTACTTTGTTCATTAAACGACTGCGGGGAACTGTATCGAACGCCTTGCGAAAGTCAAGAAACATGGCATCTACCTGTAAACGCGTGTCTATGGCCCTCTGAGTCTCGTGGACAAATAGCGCGAGCTGGATTTCACACGACCGTCTTTTTCGAAACCCATGCTGATTCCTACAGAGTATATTTCTAGTCTCCAGCAAAGTCATTATACTCGAACATAATACGTGTTCCAAAATTCGACAACTGATCGACGTTAGAGATATAGGTCTATAGTTCTGCACATCTGTTCGACGTTTCTTCTTGAAAACGTCGATGACCTCTGCCTTTTTCTAATCCTTTGAAACGCTACGCTCTTCTAGAGACCTACGGTACACCGGTGCAAGAAGGGGGGCAAGTTCCTTCGCATACTCTGTGTAAAATCGAACTGGTATCCCATCAGGTCCAGCGGACTTACCTCTTATGAGCGATTTTAATTGTTTCTCTATCGCTCTGTCGTCTATTTCGATATCTACCATTTTGTCTACGACTGTGCAGTCGTCCTCTCTGAAACAGCTTTGGAAAAAGACATTTAGCATATCGGCCTTTAGTCTGTCATCCTCTGTTTCAGTACCATTTTGGTCACAGAGTCTCTGGAAACTTTGTTTTGATCCACCTTCCGCTTTGACATAAGACCAAAATTTCTTAGGATTTTCTGCCAAGTCTGTACATAGAACTTTACTTTCGAATTCATTGAACGGCTCTCGCATAGCCCTCCTCACACTACATTTCACTTCGCGTAACTTTTGTTTGTCTGCAAGGCTTTGGCTATGTTTATGTTTGCTGTGGAGTTCCCTTTGCTTCCGCAGCAGTTTTCTAACTCGGTTGTTGGAGAATTTAATGGAATGAGAACTAAGTAAAACATCAGTTGCCCAAGAGATGACCATTTTTAAGTTCTCGTTGAGCACCGACAATGTAATCGAAAGTTAAATTTAATGCAGGGTGGGTAGTCCAACAAAATACGAGATCAAAAATGTTAACTAGCACCGAATGAGCAAGACTCATTCAAATAATCAAAGTGGAGACAAACGGTACATAACTTCAAACAATTTATTACAGAATAGGCACTCAAATTTTAGCGTGACTCAAACTCAGAACCGTCAATCATATCCTGGAATAGTCCTGAATTCAGTCAGGAATATGAGAAGAAAAAAGAAATTTTGCCATAGCATCACTAGACTAAACATCTGAACAGCCTAACTGATTTGTTAATTTGGCTCCATTCGCGCAGATTACGGATAACACGAAGCTTTTTCGTTGCAAGTCAGCTACTTGTTTCAGTAGACGTCCATTCTTGTAACACACCAGACGCAGATGAACAATATTAAAAGTTAAAAACTATGCACATTCAGAAAATACGACTTGATATTAACGGATCGCTCGTACTCGCAATGAATAAACGACTTGGAATAAAGCATTAACTACCATGTCACACCCAGACGACCCTATTTCACCAAGCGACTCCACACGATACCGCTAGGTCACTTACGGACAGTCTCTAGGAAATTACTTAATAACCAACCTGATATACGTAGGTTCACTGACTCTACTATGTCTCCCACAAAATTTGGGTATCCAGGACAGCAGGCACACACGTGGCAAAATCACATAACAACATAACTGCCGTAAAAACAGGAAATAAAATTAAATAAATGCTTACAGTCGTTTCTGCACATCAATGTATAGATGCAGTAAGGAAAAGGCTACGCAGCACGGTACAATATGCAATCCAAATTTACACTGAGGTGCTGGAAGTCATGGAATAGCGAAATGGTCATACACTGAGGACGGTAGTACAGCATACGCCACGTACAAAAGCACAGTGGATTGGGAGAGCTGTAATTTCTACTCAGATGCATCACGCGAAAGGGTTTCTGACATGATTGTGGCCACAAGACGGGAATTAACGAGGTATGGTAGTTGTAGCTAGTCACATATGACATTCCATTTCGGAAATCGTTAGGAAATTCAGTATTCCGACATCCATAGTACCAAGAATGTGTCGAGAATACCAAATTTCGGGATTTACTTTACACCACCGACAACGCTGCGGCCGACAGCCTTTAATGAACAACCGAAATCAGCAGCGTTTGGATATGGTGGTCAGTGCTAACAGACAAGCAACATAGCTGAAGTAACTCCAGAAAGCAATCTGGGACGTATCCATCAGGACGCTGAAGTGCAGTTTGGCTTTAATGGCCTGTGGCAACAGACAACTGAAGTAAGGGCCTTTGCGAACGGTACGACATGGCCTGCAGCGCTTCTCCTGCGCCCGTGACCATATCGGTTCGATCCTAGACGACTGGAAAATCGGAGCCTGGTCCGATCAGCCCCGCTTTCAGTTGATAAGCGCTGATGGTAGGGCTCGACTATGTCGCAGGCCCCACGAAGCCATGGACCCAAGCTGTCAAAAAGTCACTGTGCAAGCTGGCTGCATTGAATGGACTTGGTCCTCTGGTCAAACTGACCTGATCATTGGCTGGAAACTGTTATCTTCGGCTACTTGGAAACCATGTGTAACCGTTCATAGCCATCGTATTTCCAAAAATCGATGGAATTTTAGTAGATGACAGTGCGCCATGACACTGGACCACAATTGTTCGTGAAGGACATTCTGGACAATTCGCACCAATGATTTGGCCAACCATATCGTACGGCATAAATCTAGTCGAACATTTATGGGATATAATCGATGTGTCAACTCGTGCACAAAATTCTGAAACCTCAATTCTGTAACTGTGGACGGACATAGGAGCAGGATGGATGAATATTTCTGCAGGAGACTTCCAACGACTTGTTGAGTCCATGCCACGTCATGTTACTGCGCTGCGCCAGGCTACAGAAGATTCGACGTGATATCGGGAGGTGCCTCATGACATTTGTAACGTCACTGCATAACAGTAAAACTGAAATATGTACACCACATATGCTTAAATATCTAATGAAATTGCTACCTCTAAGTTAGTGGTAATTCCCACAGTGGTTCATAAATTGTTTCATTGTTCAGTGCAAGAGATAAACAAACGAACTGGTAGTAGAACATAACAGGAACTATGTAATGTCTAATACATTGCTTACAGCCTACACACTATAATTTTATTACTATTATTATTAGTGACAGGGGTCACGCACAAGGCGTTGTCAGCCAGAAGTCTTCAAGTTTCTGCTACTTTAGAAGTTTCAAGTCTAAGAAGACCAGCAATCAAATTATTTACGAGGGTTCAATATAGTACTCGCACTTTAACTTAGTTGATTTTAAATGGGGGAGCGGATTTTATGTTCTTAAGTGTCGCTATGGTGAGGAATGGTGCAGAGGAAGCATTTTATACAAGTGCCTAACTTCAGTTTCGGTAGATAGCCTATTTATGAGAAGAATTTACTGACAGCACTCTCGATGCCGTGAGAACTGCTTAATTATTCTACAAGAAAAGGCTGCTGGAAACAAGCACTATCAATGGTCTCACTGTATCATTAGTTTGTGGTCGAACTATGCATCTGCGAAATCTTAATACAGTTAATGTTTGTTCATTTTAAAAATAAATGTTGAAGAAAAATTATTTTTTCATTTTAAATTTCAGATCATTCAGGCATTATTGTTGATGATGGTAGGGACAAAAAACCCTGGAGGTGGGGGGGAGCGGTGTAGTACAGGGGCAGGATGGTAGTAGCTGACAGCCTATGGGTAATGGTCTCAGGAAGGTTGGGAATGACCGTAACAGTGGCATACAAAAGGATTAAACTTTGCCTTACCATAATTGCTGTCTTCTATACGACAAGCCAAGAGCTAGTTACTGGTACTGTTCTTATTTATTGGCAGTATCTTAATTTTCTTTTACCATGCAGTTTCTTCTTCATTAAATTAAATCTCACAATTTCAGTCAACTTTGAATACATCAAAATTATTGGGGAATTATACATATGAATAATATTATTTCACCTTTCTACAGTTCCTTTAGTTTCTTTAGGGAAAACTATAAGGCTGTCACTAATGTCCATCATGTGCGAACGTCACACAGACGCTTAGTGTTTGAATAAGCAGTCGGTAGTCGGATCTGGCGAGCCAGAAGTGCCGACAAGGTAGGTAATTGCACCCGCACAGGGAGCTGGCGCTCTCTGTAGCAACAAAAGAAACAGAGCAAAGTGTTCGTCAGTAGCCTATGAGAGACGTCGTGCGACACATTCACGGTACCAGTCTGCCCACAGAAGAAAGACGACGGAGAAACAGAGAGAAGAAAAAGTGCTGAAGGTCGAGTCTAGATACTGAGAGCGCGCGGGATCAAATCCCAGTCAGACCACAGAAATTTTCATTTTGCCTTTAGTCTGATCTTCATGTCCCAGTGTTTGGGTTCCTCGGTAAATAAGTAGGAATATGCAGTTCGTCAAAGTGGCGCCCAGTTTAAAATCTTATACACAACCATTAAACCACACGAAATTAATTAGCAATCAGTGTTCAATGTGTTTTCCATGGATTCAGATGAAATCGAACAGGTGAAGGTGTTGGCTACAGTATACCAAACAAACACAGAATATGACTGTTGTGTCTAAACAAAAGTACCATTCATATTGGTTACAGAAGTCGTTCTCTGGGACAAAAAATTTGGGCCCTAAGCATTGTGAAAATTTTGTTGCCATCAACATATTATAGGGAAAACTGATTCTCGACAACTTAGCCCACGTTGAGGTACTACTATTGTTGTTGGAAAACAAAACTGCTATGAGTTACGTGCATGGCTTACATCTCCGTGTCTTCATTACTTTGCATCCTGCAATATAATGGAGTTAGAGATTCATTAACGGAAGATAAAGTACTTCTATTTAGGCGTTGTATGCCCAGAAAGCTGCGAACAGAGACAGCCTCGCAGAATACTAACTGTAAAAGAGAGCTACGAACTAAAAGATTATCCGTGTCCGGTTGTAACCATACAAAACGCCCCGACGGTAGCTTGTGCATTTACTCTTCAGCTACATCCAACATAACTACTCTCGCGACTAACGTGAACTGGCGCGTTCGTGCTTAGCTGCTAATTAACAACCTGCGCTCGGAGCTGTGTCAGGAGTAATTAAAATGACGCTCTTTCAGGCCCACCGCTGGGTGCCAAGAGGATCATTTCATGCAGGATCAATACACTCGCAGCCCTAACAGCACGGAAAATGCAGTTGCACCAGCTCTCTGTGTTCAGCTGATATCAAAATGCAAAGTGCAAAGTGGGGAAATGAAATGTAATGAAGCACATTAGACTACAAGTAAGCATTCACACCTACACCTATATCGCTCGTGGCTCACTTAATTAATTCTGTTGCTTTTTTATTTTTCAACTCGTGGTCGCGGTAAGCATAATGAAACAGAATGAATTGAGCAAAAACCTACATATGAATTTTCATAGTTTCAGATGACTAATATGATATCTCACAGGTGACAGTTTTTCTATCGATTAAAACATTAGTGAAATTTTGGTACACAGATGAAAGGGAGTAGTCGCCTTCATTCTCAAATCGTCACCTACAGTAAAACTCATAAAATGATCCGAAATGCTCTTTTCAGTTGCCAAGAGCATTCATGAGCATGGCGAATGTCATTTTTGTGCGATTGTCCCTGGCAGTTGAGGAATTCCCTTGAGGCAAGGAATCTAGAGTTTTCGAGGTACGGTCTAAAATCTACAAGTGTTACATATTTCATTTGTCACAGCGTATTTCCGCAGTCTTTACTTCAAACTGGATGGCACCGATTGTAGCTGCCCAGCACTCAGTTTTCGATTCCTCCACCAATGCACTGTTCCTACCCACGATAATAGTACGCTGCCCCAATCTAGAGCACCTCACTGACGAAGGCAACTGGCATAAGCGGGGGGGATTTCAGGGGATGGCGATGTCCACAGCGAACCTTTACGTCTGCCTCTACATCAGACTCCGTAAGCCTCCTAAAGGTGTGTGGCGGAGACTACTTTCGGTACCACTATTTCATCCCTCCAAATCTGTTCCACTCGCTATTAGTCCGTGCGAAGAATGATTGCCGGTAAGCGTGTGTATAGGTTGTGAAGTAATACGTTGTCTGACTCCTGAAAGGTGCCGTCCCGAAGTTTCTCTCCGTGGTGCAGTACACCTCTCTTGTAACGTCTGCCAGTTGATTTTATTAAGCATCTCCGTAACGCTCTCTCACCAGCTAAACGGCCCCGTAACGAAACGCACCGTTTTTCGTTGGACCTTCTCTATCTCCTCTATCAGTCCTACCTACTGAAGCGCACGACTAGCACAGCGCCTACACGGATCTGCAGATAGGGTGCCCCATGCGTCAGGGACACACGAGCCGTTCGCGATGAAAACCGCGTATATATCGCTTGTCTTGCCTGACCTCTGGACGACAGCCATGGCCAGCGAGAGCCTTGCGACATCCGAGACAAATGACTCGTGCTGTCTCTCCCAGTAACACAGCAACTGTCTTCACCTCAGTTGCCCTTGATCACGTATGGATTCTAAAGGCCAATGCCTTGTCCATGCAACTACTCTCTTCTAGCATTGACTTTTCGTTTCAGTTGCATGTAATTGTCACATCCTACCCTCTGCCTCCCATTTCCCCAACCCCCGGCCCCCTCCCATCGACTTTGCCGTTGGTGAGGAGGCCTTAGTGGTTCAAAATGGCTCTGAGCACTATGGGACTTAACATCTGAGGTCTTCAGTCCCCTAGAACTTAGAACTACTTAAACCTAACTAACCTAAGGATATCACACACATCCATGGCCGAAGAAGGTTTCGAACCTGCTACCGTAGAGGTCGCGCGGTTCCAGACTGAAGCACCTAGAACCGCTAGGCCACACCGGCCGGCAGAAAGGCCTTAGTGCCTCAATAATACAGATAGCCGCACCGTAGGTGCAACTACACCCTGCTCTGCTGGTATTGCCCACGGTTGAATGCAGAGGGGAAACTGAAGCCGTAATTTTTTCCTGAGGTCATAGGTCTCTATTGTGTTGTTAAATTATGATGCACTAGGGTTAAATAATCCGGAGGAAAAATAGTCCCTCATTCGAATCTCTGCGCGTAGAGTATTCAGGAGCATATCGTTATCACGATAAACAAAAGTGGTATCGGAGGGTGGAATGTCTGGAGACATTGGAAGATTTCAGACTGATTACACAAGGTGTCTCCATCAGAGAGTGTACAAATTTAACAGTACATAAAAAACGCTCCAATGAGCAATTTGAGGTAGGGAACCTGGGGTCGGAGAAGCTAGCTCAATGGGATAATAGGAATAAAATTACACTGGTTTGTACATTTTTTCGTTAGTTAACTGCCAATAGCTTCATTGAAGCAATGGACGTACCATTTGTATATCTTACAAAATGTGCTGGCGTTGAAGGCCATCGACGTCAATGTAAACATGACATCGGCGAGCAAGATTCTGACCAACCCTGACTAATGTCCCTGGTGTTACTTTAGATATCCCTATAAATAGTCAAGGGGATTTAGATCAGCTGACCTTGCAGGCCGTGGAATAAGACCTCCTTTCCAATCCAGCGACCAGGAAATACTGAACCTGTACTGCTCTATCTTATTGTACTGTACGTCCGGGAATGAATGGGTCTGTCATTGACTCACAGCAAGTTCTGGCATGGGATGACGTAAATTCGATAAAACAGAGTGACTTTTTGGGACGTAAAGTAAACAAAACCTGAATCACGACTTCTTGGTAAACCGGCACGTCCTCCTTGTTTCCTCACAGGAAATAAACACTGTACATAAGCTGGGAAACAGTAATGCTAGACAAATCGGTAGACAAGTTTACTTCCATACCTCCTTAAGCTGACTACTCCGAACTTAGATTCCTTATCTCAAATTGTTCAATGGAGCATTTTCTGTGTCCTGTTACATTTCTTTATTATTTATTTATTTACTAGTATAGTTCCGTAGCACCAAATTGAGGAGCAAATCTCATAGTTCAGTGAATGAAATACAACATAAAAGTAATAACAGAAAAATAAAATGTTTGTGGACCCAAAAAAAGTCAAGCCATCAGTTTAAGTAAACGCAGTCGACAATATAACATACGAATCAGCTTAATTTTTCAATAACCCCTCAACAGAATAGAAGGAATGAGCTGTTCAGTTTCTATTTGAATGCGCGTGGATTACTGTTAAGACTTTTTAATTCTTGTGGTACATCTACATCTACATGATTACTCTGCAATTCACATTTAAGTGTTTGGCAGAGGGTTCATCGAACCACAATCATACTTTCTCTCTACCATTCCACTCCCGAACAGCCCGCGGGAAAAACGAAGAACTAAATCTTTCTGTTCGAGTTCTGATTTTTCTTATTTTATTTTGATGATCATTGCTACCTATGTAAGTTGGGTTCAACAAAATATTTTGGGATTCGGAAGAGAAATTTGGTGACTGAAATTTCGTGAATAGATCTCGCCGCGACGAAAAACGTGTTTGCTTTAATGACTTCCATCCCAACTCGCGTATCATATCTGCCACACTCTCTCCCCTATTACGTGATAATACAAAACGAGCTGCCCTTTTTTGCACCCTTTCGATGTCCTCCGTCAATCCCACCTGGTAACGATCCCACACCGCGCAGCAATATTCTAACAGAGGACGAACGAGTTTAGTGTAAGCTGTCTCTTTAGTGGACTTGTTGCATCTTGAGAGTGTCCTGCCACTGAAACGCAACCTTTGGCTCGCCTTCCCCACAATATTACCTATGTGGTCTTTCCAACTGAAGTTGTTCGTAATTTTTAGACCCAGGTACTTAGTTGAATTGACAGCCTTGAGAATTGAACTATTTATCGAGTTATCGAATTCCATCGGATCTCTTTTGGAACTCGTGTGGATCACCTAACACTTTTCGTTATTTAGCGTCAACTACCACCTGCCACACCATACAGCAATCTTTTCTAAATCGCTTTGCAACTGATAGTGGTCTTCTGATGACCTTACTAGACGGTAAATTACAGCATCATCTGCGAACAACCTAAGAGAATCGCTCAGACTGTCACCCAGGTCATTTATATAGATCAGGAACAGCAGAGGTACCAGGACGCTTCCCTGGGGAACACCTGATATCATTTCAGTTCTACTCGATGATTTGCGTCTATTACTACGAACTGCGACCTTCCTGACAGGAAATCACGAATCCAGTCGCACAACTGAGACGATACCCCATAGGCTTACAGCTTGATTAGAAGTCACTTGTGAGGAACGGTGTCAAAAGCTTTCCGGAAATCTACAAATACGGAAAAAACTTGAGATCCCCTGTCGATACAGGCTATTACTTCGTGCGAATAAAGAGCTAGCTGCGTTGCACAAGAACGATGTTTTCTGAAACCATGCTGGTTACGTATCAATAGATCGTCTCCTTCGAGGTGATTCACAATGTTTGAATACAGTATATGCTCCAAAACCCTACTGCAAACCGACGTCAATGATATAGATCTGTAGTTTGATGGATTACTCCTACTACCCTTCTAAAGCACTGATGCGACCTGCGCTATTTTCCAATCTGTAGGTACAGATCTATCGGTGAGTGAGCGGTTGTATATGATTGCTAAGTAGGGAGGTATTGTATCAGCGTAATCTGAAAGGAACCTAATCTGCATACAATCTGGACCTGAAGACTTGCCCGTATCAAGCGATTTGAGTTGCTTCGCAACCCCTAAGGTATCTACTTCTAAGAAACTCATGCTAGCAGCTCTTCATGTTTCAAATTCTGGAATATTCCATTCGTCTCCTCTGGTGAAGGAGTTTCGGAAAACTGTGTTCAATAACTCCGCTTTAGCGGCACAGTCGTCGGTAACAGTACCATCGGCACTGCGCAGCGAGGGTATTGACTGCGTCTTGCCGCTTGTGTACTTTACATACGACCAGAATTTCTTCCGATTTTCTACCAAATTTCGAGACAATGTTTCGTTGTGGAACCTATTAAAAGCATCTCCCATTTAAGTCCGCGCCAAATTTCGCGCGTCTGTAAATTTTAGCCAATCTTCGGGTTTTCACGTTCTTCTGAACTTCGCATGCTTTTTCCGTTGCCTCTGCAACAGCGTTCGCACCTGTTTTGTGTACCACGGGGGATCCGTTCCATCTCTTACCAATTTATGAGGTATGAATATCTCAATTGCTGTTGCTACTATATCTTTGAATTTGAGCCACATCTCGTCTACATTCGCATAGTTCGGAAGGAATGGAGATTGTCTCTTAGGAAGGCTTTTAGTGACACTTTATACGCTTTCTTAAATACAATTATTTTGTGTTTGTTTCTGGTGGATTTGGAAGAAACGGTATTGAGCCTAGCTACAACGACCTTGTTATCACTAATCCCTGCATCAGTCATGATGCTCTCTATTAGCTCTGGATTGCTTGTGGCTGAGAGGTCAAGTGTGTTTTCGCAACCATTTACAATTCGCGTGGGTTCGTGGACTAAATGTTCGAAATCATTTTCGGAGAAAGCATTTAAGACAATCTCGGAAGATGTTTTCTGCCTACCATCGGTTTTGAACAAGGATTTTTGCCAAAATATCGAGAGAAGGTTGAAGTCCCCACCAACTATAACAGTATGAATGGGGTATTTATTTGTTATAGGACTCAAATTTTCTCTGAACTGTTCAGCAACTATATCATCGAAGTCTGGGGGTCTGTAGAAAGAGCCAATTTTTAACTTAGTTCTGCTGTTAAGTATAACCTCCACCCATACCAATTCGCACCGAGTGTCTACTTCGACTTCACTATAAGTTAAACCACTACTGACAGACACAAACACTCCACCACCAGTTCTGCTTAATCTATCTTTCCTGAACACCGTCTGAGACTTCGTAAAAATTTCTACAGAACTTATTTCAGGCTTTAGCCACCTTTCTGTACCTATAACGCTCTCAGCGTCTGTGCTTTCTATAAGGGCTTGAAGCTCAGGGACTTTCCCAGCACAACTACAACAATTTACTAAAGCAGTTCCGACTGTTCCTTGATCCAAGCACGTCCTGTATTTGCCATGCACCCTTTGAGATTGCAGCCCACCCCGTACTTTCCGGAGGCCTTCTAACCTAAAAAACCGCCCAGTCCACGCCACACAGCCTTCGCTACCCGTGTAGCCGCCAGCTGAGTGTAGTGAACTCCTAACCTATTCAGTGGAACCCGAAACCCCACCACCCTATGTCGCAAGCCAAGGAATCTGCAGCCAACACGGTCCCAAAACCGTCTGAGCCTCTGATTCAGACCCTCCACCCGGCTCTGCACCAAAGGTCGAAAGTCGGTTCTGCCAACGATGCTTCAGATGGTGAGCTCTGCCTTCACCAAATCAGATAGCCGCTGGAATCCAGAGAGAATTTCCTCAGATCCAATGCGACACACGTCATTAGTGCCGACATGTGCCACCACTTGCAGCTGGCTGCACCCTGTGCTCCTCATGGAATCCGGAAGAGCCCTTTCCACATCAGGAATGACTCCACCCGGAATGCACACGGAGTGCACACTGGATTTCTTCCCTTCCTTAGCGGCCACATCGCTAAGGGGCCCCATTACGCTCCTAACATTGGAGCTCCCAACTACCAATAAGCTCACCCTCTGCGATTGCCAGGGCCTTGAAGGCTGAGAATCATCCTCTGAAACAGGGCAGGCAGCTGCATCTGGCTCAGCCAGAGTAAATCCCTTCAACCTGTTTGTCAGGCGCACCGGGGAGGATTTCTGATCAGCCTTTGGGGACGTCTTTCGCTGCCTGCCACGCCTTGGAACGACCTCTCAATCAACCACAGGCGAGGGCTCAGCCCCATTGCGGGCAGCAACCGGGGCAACCACAGCAGCAGACCGATCTGGGGACAGACGGGACGAGATTGACATCCCTATGATACCCAAGTCCGGCTTCCCACAGTAGTGCCTATTGCCAAGAGCCTCAAGCTGCACGACCGAAGTCAGCGCCGCCTGCAGCTTTGAGCGAAGCTTATTGAAAATGGATGCATCGTTATACTCCACATCTTTCTGCACAAGAGTTAAAGAAGTAAGATCCAAATGTAGATTACATTTCTGCCGAGTATTAACCGAGAAAAAGCTACTATTTCTTGGGACTAATCTGATACTGTTAAGAAGAAACGACAGTAAGAAATATAAATACGCAGAGTAGTGAACAGAAATCGACTAGAGGTTTGCGAACTTACACCACCTATTGCCCGAATCAGCAAAGTAGAATAATTTTCGAGTCGAACGATCACCTACTTCAGACGCCGTTCGAATAGTAAAAATGACAGCATGAAGCCTCTGAACAAGATCCTGAACATGGGCTTCCACGACAATTTACTATCGATCTGAATAACTAGAAATTTGAACCGTTCCGTTTCACTAATCATAAGCCCATTTCGTGAAATTAAAACATTGGGTTTTGTTGAATTGTATGTCAGAAACTGTAAAAAACTGAGTCTTACTGTGACTTAGCGTTAGTTTATTTTCTACAACCCATGTACTTACGTCATGAACTGCACTATTTGGAACAGAGCCAACGCTGCACACAACATCCGTTACTACCAAGCTAGGGTCATTAGCAAACAGAAATATTTTAGAGCTGCCATAATGTTAGATGGCATATTATTTATATAAATAAGGAACAGGAGTGTCCCCAACACTGATCCTGTGGCATCCCAGACTTGACTGTAGCCCACTCAGACCCCACGTCACAGCCATTATCAATACTGTGAATAATGACCTTTTGCTATTTGTGGTGGAACATTCTGAGCTACTCCACGTATTCCGTAATGGTCCAACTTTTGGAGCCATACTTTGTGATCAACACAATCAAACGTCTTAGTTACGTCAAGAAATATGGCTACCGTTTGAAACCTTTTGTTTAATCCATCCAGTACCTTACGGAGAAAAGAGAATAAGGAATTTTCAGTTGTCTGCCTCGGTGGCTGAGTGGTCAGCGCGGCTGAATGCTGTGCAAAGGGACCCGGGTTCGATTCCCGGTTGGGTCAGAGACTTTCCCTGCTCGTGGACTTGGTGTTGTGTTGCCTTCATCATCATAGCATCTCCATCGACACTCATGTCGCCGAAATGGCGTCAACTCAAAAGACTTTCACCAGGCGACCGGTCTGCCCGATTGGACACCCCATCCACAAGACATTTCATTTCATTTTCAGTTCTTAAATGACTTCTAAAGCCGAACTGTACATTTCTTAGCAAATTATGTTATATAAAATGTCCAATTATCCTTCCATACACAGCTTTAGCAAACACTGATGGTATGGAAATAGGACTAAAACTGTCTACATTATCCCTTTCTCCCTTATTATAAAGTGGCTTTACTACTGAGTTGTTTAATCGCTCAGGAAATAGACCTTTCTTAAGGAAAAAATAACAAATAAGGCTAAGTACAGAGCTAACATGCCTAGTGAAATATCTTAATATTCGAGTAGGCGCTCCACCACATCGTTGAAAGTCCTTAGACTTCACTGATTTAATTTTTGACTCAAGCTCTCCCTTATCACTATTACAGAGGACTATTTCAGACATCAGTTTAGGAGTCTGCCGCAATAGCTGAATGGACGCCGACACGGTAGCACAGCGTGTTCGTTCAGACGGGTAGCTGCTCTTTGTAACGAAAAAAACTGAGTGAACGCATTAGCGATGATCTTGAACAGGTGCCATGGGACGTCCGCTCCGGGACAAATGCAGCGAACATTAACGAACAAAGTCAGATAAGCCGAAAAAAAGTGGTCAGTGTGACGAAATATTATGCTCAGGACCTGGATTCGATTCCCGGCTGTGTTGGAGATTTTTTTCTGTTTATGGAGTGGGTGTTGTCTTGTCATCATCATCATCATCTCATCCCATCGACGTGCAATTCGCCGAAGTGGTGTCAACTCAAAAGAGTTGTTCCAGGTGACCGGTCTAACCGACGGAAGGCCCTAGCCAAACGAGATTTCATTTCATTTCATCAATCTCGGAAAGGCATTTTCGAAATGATTCCCTGTAGAAACTAAATTTTTATTTAACTCTCCAGCAATGCTCAGAAAATGATTGTTAAATACTGTACCTGTATCTGACATATCAGTAAATAATTTTTCTACGAACTGACTTTATATTGTGGACCTTGTGCTGCTCACCATATACTTCCTTCCCAATTGACCAAATGCTTTTAATAATATCCTATGAATTAGCTATTCTATTTGCGTACCACATACTCTTTACCATCCTAATAACATTTTAAGCACCTTACAATACTGTTTGTAGTGGGCTACTATAGTTTGATTGTAACTTCTTTTAACATTTTGATACCATTCCCGCTTTCTTCTACATGATATCCTTATACCACTAATCAGCCACACAGGCTGTCTTTCACTGGTAGAGCCCCGTTCAGAACCCTCTAATGGAAAGTAACCGTCAATGAGCATAATAAATGGGTTAAGGTTCAAATGGCTCAAATGGCTCTGAGCACTATGCGACTTAACTTCTGAGGTCATCAGTCGCCTAGAACTTAGAACTAATTAAACCTAACTAACCTAAGAACATCACACGCATCCATGCCCGAGGCAGGATTTGAACCGGCGACCATAGCAGTCTCTCAGCTCCAGACTGTAGCTCCTAGAACCGCACGGCCACTCCGGCCAGCAAATGGGTTAAGGAAATCATTATATTTGTTATCTATGTTACTGGCAGCACTATAAGCATCTTGCCACTCTTGATTATTCACGAGGTTTAAAAACCTCTCTATAGCCTTTCGATTAAGTTTCCAACATAGTTAGTAATTATATGTGACATTTGTTTGAGTACAAAGGCATTTTAGTGTTAAAATTGGTGCATCATGCTCTGAAAGGCCATTCACTCTTTTATTTACAGAATGCGCATCTAGTAATGAAGAATCAATAAAGGTATGGTTTATGGCTGTGCTACTATTCCCCTACACCCTAATTGGATAAAACGCAGTCTGCATCAGATAATATGAGTTTAGGAGATGTACCAACATCATTTTTCTTGCACAATCAAATAAAAAATTAATACTGAAGTCAGCACATACAACTAATTTCTGGAACTTCCTATAAAGTGAACCAAAAGCTCTCTCTAGCTAGAGCCGAAATGCTCGGAAGTCAGAGTTAAGGGACGTAAAACAACAACAATTAGAAGTTTAGTTTCACTAAATGCAACTGCCCCTGCACAACATTCAAATATCGGTTCACTGCAGTGCCGTGATACATCAGTAGACTCAAACGGAATACTGTTTTTTTACGTAAATGGCCTCTCCTTGCAAAGCAGCCCGCTAATCTGTATCCTGGTAAAGGAATCTTCTGAACTGTCAAACTATTTAAGTGAGGCTCCGATTTACCAATAATGTCAGAGTTAACATCTATAAGCAGTTCACTAACCTTATCTCCAATTCCCTCTTATATTGTGATGAAATATGCTCATTCCTTCTCTCCTTGGATACCTGACTCCCTCTGAATCTTAGTTAGAGGGACTTTCTTTAAGTAGGTATACCTATCAGCTGACTTCAATATAAGAAAGGTACACTTCTAACATTAACTATAAGAAGTTTTTCACGATTAAGCACACCACCACTCACTACACTGTCACCTATCAGCTTTGCCATCCTCTCCTTGTCATAATTACTGACGTGCATTCTGTGCTTCATGAAAGCCCGAGCTATTGATAGACTTACATGGCACCACTGCTACGTGAACCATGCCCTCCGCCATTAGTGCTCTCTCCAGCCTCATGTTAACAGGCCTAACAACCGCATTAACATGAGGCCAATCATGATGCTGAAACAGTTGCACGAAACGCACATGAGTGCCACCAGTTTGAGTAGCTATCTTTACCAGGTCACCACCTACACCATATTCCCCGTTCCTATCAAGGCTATTCTCTGTTCCACTCACAATTACTACCTGATCCTCTTTCTTAAAATCCCTGCATAACTCTCCTACACTGTCAGTCGACTGAGCCAACACTGCACTAGTCTTCATAATGCTGGCGACGCAGTTCTCAATTCCCAACACATCCTGCAACTGCTGGCGCACACCTCTACCGTGCGAACTACCTAGCTGCAGAATCTTCTTCTTTCTGTTATACTTTGCAACTGTCTTAGGCCTAACTACTGAGGACCGCTACATTTTTTCCACACCTAAAGCTACATGAGGCTTTCCTCCACTCAATTCTGACAGTTGGTCAAATCTATTAGATATAGGCAGAGTAAAATTGTCTCAATACCGAAAATTCTTCTGGGTTGTATGGCCATGGTCCATAGAACTCTTCTATCGCAGACCTTTCGTCAAAAGCTACGTTGGACATCTTCGGTGGGGCTCCTGGTTGTGCTCACAACCAGGAGCACCTTCGAAGATGTCCAACGTAGCTTTGGACGAAACGTCAGGGATACAATAATTCCATGGACCACGGCCATACAACCCAGAAGAATTCTCGGCATCTGAAACATCCGGTCGTGAAAGCCTTCATTTTATGTGTAAATACCTCCTCCTCCTGGCTACCTTCTCGCTAAACAGATCTTACGCTCCTGCTCTTCTATCAATTTATTCCGACTACAGTTCTGCAATCCAAGGAGTGGATATCGCTAGAATGTCCACTGAATTCCTCATTCCATTCCCCCCTCCCCCTCCCCTCCCAATGAAAATACATTTAACAAATCCCACACAGTAACGCACTACTCACTCACGTACGACAAAGCCCACACTTCTTACTCATGATAAAATTTTACATATCCTGAATAAAGCTAAATGTCTACGTTAGTACGTTATCTAAGTTCAATTACACCAGAAGAACTTTTTATAGAACTAACAATAGTGGTATAGAAATTCTCTTTCTATAGAGAAAGCAACACTGATACCACTATACAACAAATAATACCATTACCAATAACACTTCACGCAATTTATTAACTAAACGAAAGATTCAGTCAGCACTAGAACACTCAACGAAGTTGGAACAGTGAATGAAAATTTTAGTAAAATATTTCAGCAGAAATAATTAGAAACGTCAGCTGAAACTAACGCACGAAATTTACTAAACGACTTCAATGCACACAAAAATTAAAAAAAAAAAAAAACAGTGAGCGAACGTTTCCAAAAGATTGTAAAATGGTTATTTCAACATAAAAAGAGCTCGAAACACCGTTAAAAACTACTAAATTTAATAACTGTATAACAGTGCACAAACAACTTTGACAGAACTTAACTTGCACGCTCTCACAGAAACACATTATATAGTGGAAAACGAAGTCTTCGGGACTAGATTTTAAACGGTAATAAATTTTCAAAGGCAAATGTAGACTCTGACCACATTTAATTGGTTATGAATTATAGATTAAACCTGAAGAAATTGCAAAAAGGTAGGAAATTAAAAAGATGGAACCTGAGCAAACTGAAAGAAACAGAGGTTGAGACTTTCAGATGAAGTACATTACTGGCTATTAAAATTGATACACCAGGAAGAAATACAGATGATAAATGGGTATTCATTCGACAAATATATTATACTAGAACTGACATGTAATTACATTTTCACTTATTTTGGGTGCATAGATCTTTAGAAACCAGTACCCAGAACAACCACCTCTGGCCGTAATAACGGCCTTGATACTCGTGGGCATTGAGTCAAACAGAGCTTGGATGGTGTGTACAGGTACAGCTGCCCATGCAGCTTCATCACGATACCACAGTTCATCAAGAGTAGTGACCGGCGTATTGTGACGAACCAGTTGCTCGGCCACCATTGACCAGACGTTTTCAGTTGCTGAGAGATCTGGAGATTGTGCTGGCCAGGGCAACTGTCGAACATTTCCTGAATCCAGAAAGGCCCGTGAAGGCCCTGCAATATGCGGTCGTCCATTATCCAGCTGAAATGTAGGGTTTCGCTGGGATTGAATGAAGAGTAGAGCCACGGGTCGTAACACGTCTGAAATGTAAGGTCCTCTGTTCAAAGTACCGTCAATGCGAACAAGAAGTGACCGAGACGTGTAACCAATGGCACCCTATACCATGACGCAGAGTGATACGCCAGTATGACGATGACGAATACACGCTTCCAATGTTCGTTCACCCCGATGTCGCCAAAGACGGATGCGACCATCATATAGCTATAAACAGCACCTAGATTCATCCGAAAAACTGACGTTTTGCCATTCGTGCACCCAGGTTCGTCGTTGACTACACCATCGCAGGCGCTCCTGTCTGCGATGCAGCGTCAAGGGTAATTGCAGCCATGGACTCCAAACTGATAGTCCACGCTGCTGCAATGGTCGTCGAACTGTTCGTGCAGATGGTTGTTGTCATGCAAACGTCCCCATCCGTTGACTCAGGGATCGAGACGTGGCTGCACGATCCGTTGCAGCCATGCGGATAAGATGCGTGTCATCTCGACTGCTAGTGATACGAGGCCCGTTGGGATCCATCACGGCGTTCCGTATTACCCTCCTGAACACACCGATTCCATATTCTGCTAACAGTCACTGGATCCCGACAAACGCGAGCAGCAATGTCGCGATACGATAAGCCGCAATCGCGATAGGCTACAATCCGACCTTTATCAAAGTCGGAAACGTGTTGGTACGCATTTCTCCTCCTTATACGAGGCATCACTACAACTTTTCACCAGGCAACTCCGGTGAACTGCAGTTTGTGTATGAGAAATCGGTTGAAAATTTTCCTCACTTCAGCACGTTGTAGGTGCCGCCACCGGCGCAAACCTTGTGTGAATGCTCTGAAAAGGTAATCATTTGCATATCACAGGATCTTCTTCCTGTCGGTTAAATTTCGCATCTTTAGCACGCCATCTTCGTGGTGTAGCAATTTCAATGGCCAGTAGTGTATTAGGGAACTATTGACAAGATCAAAGAAAAGAAATACGCTAGAAGAAGAATGGGTAACTTTGAGTGATGAAATAGTGAAGGCAGCAAAGCATCAAATAGGGATAATGGCAACGCCTTGTAGAAATTCTTGGGTAAAACAAGAGATGTTGAATTTAATTGATGAAAGAAGAAGTGAAGTGCAGTAAACGAAGCAGGTGAAAGGGAATACAAACGTCTAAAAAATGAGATTGACAGGAAGTGCAAAATTACAAAGCAGGAAGGGCTAAAGAATAAAGGTAAGGATGTAGAAGCTTATATCACTAGGGTAAGAATGGTGCAGACTATAGAAAAATTAAGGAACCCTTAGGAGAAAGATTACTAGGAGTATGAATATCAAGAGCACAGATGGAAGACCAGTCCTAGGCAATGAAAGGAAGCTTAAAGGTAGAAGGAGTGAATGGAGAGTCTATATATGGGAGATGTACTTGAGTGCAGTACTTCAGATATGGTAGAGAACGTAAATAAAGATGAGATAAAGAGACAGGACACTGCGAGAAGAATTTGACAGAGAACTAAAAGACAAATCTTGAAACAAGGCCCCAGGAGTAGACGACATTCTGTTAGGACTAGTGATAGCTATGGGAGAGTCAGCCATGACAAAACTTTTCTATCTGGCATGTAAGAGTTATGGACAGGCAAAATACCCTCAGACTTCAAAAAGTATATAATAATTCCAATTCCAAAGAAAGTAGGTGATGACAGGCGTGAATATTAAGAACTATTAATTTAAAAATCATGATTGCAAAATAGTTACATGAATTCTTTGCAGGAGAAGCCGACCTCGGAAATCAAACATTCCGGAGTAAAGCAGAAACACCCTAGGCAATACAGACCCTACGACTTCTCAGAGAAGATAGGTTCATGAAAGGCAAACCTATGAATTAGCATTTGTAGATTTTTGGCTCTGTAGAGTGTAATACCCTCATTGAAATTCCGAGGGTAGCGAAAAGGTAGTTACAACATGTACAGAAACCAGGTGGCAGTGTAAGAGTCAAGTAGCGTTAAAGGGAAACAGTGGTTGAGAGGTGAGAGAGACGGGGTTGTAGCCGATCCACTATGTTATTTCATGTGTAGTTTCAGCAAACAAAAGAAAAATCTGGAATGGGAACTGAAGTTCAGGGAGAAGAAATAAAAACTTTGACATTTACCGAAGGCATTGTAATTCCCTCAGAGACAGCAAAGGACTTCGAAGAGTAGTTGAACGGAATGGACAATGTCTTTGAAGCAGAATATAAGATGAAAATCAACAAAAGTGAAACTAGAATAATGGAAAACAGTCAGATTAAGTCAGATGATGCTGAGAGAATTAGACTACGAAATGATATATTCACAGTAGATGATTAGTTATGCTATTTGGGAAGCAAAATAACTGATGATGTTTGAATTTGAGAGGATATAAAATGTAAATTGGCAACAGCAAAAAAGCATTTCTGATAAAGACAAGTTTGTTAACAAGTATAGATTTACTTGTCAGGAGGTCTTTTCTGAAAGTGTTTGTATGGAGTTTAGACATGAACGAAAGTGAAACTAGGACGATAAACAGATTAGACAAGAAGAGAATAGAAGCTTCTGAAATGTGATGCAACAGAAGAATGCTGAATATTAGGTGGGTAGATCACGTAAGTAACGAGAAATTATTGAATGGAATTGACGAGTAACGAAATTTGTGACCTGATTAGAGGAAGGGATCTGTTGGTAGGACATATTCTTAGACGTCAACGGATCATCAATTTAGTACCGTAGGGATGTGTTGTGGGGGGAGTTCAAGCAAAAATCGTAGAGGGACACCAAGAGACTTATACAGTAGGCAAATTCAGAAGGATGGAGGTTCGTGTAGTATTCGGAGATAAAAAGGCTTACACAGGATAGAGTAGCCTGGAGAGCTGCATCAAACCAGCCTGATGGCTGAAGTCCACAACAACAACATCCTCTGCTCGACGTCTTGCAAATCATCTCACGCCTTTCTCTGCCTTTCTTTCCCTGTAGTTTCCATTCAAGAATATTAATTATGAAGGTTTTGTAATAAATGCAGTCTCAGTTGCAAAACTGTTTTCATTAATACCATTTACGCCTTTCACCACTGTGAAGCATCGTCGAATTGTGAAAAACATAGCAGAACAAGCATCATTCGTGAGTGGCCACAACAGGGCACAAAATAAGAATGAAATTCATCTGCATAAGGCATCCATGAGTCAAAAGATTTATGAAAACCCGTAAGGGTGTGTACTAAGCCGGGACTAGCATGATGTACACAGAATAGAAACATGATTACAACAGGTATGCTAGAAGGCTTAGAGCGTTTCGGTAAGAGAGGTCTGCTAAGCTCTTCACCAAAAGGTGTACTTGTTGCTGTAGCGAAAAGCCAGTGATGGATTGGAACGAGTGTAATGATGAAGGTGTCGCGTGTGATGACATGTCAAATAAATTTCATTTTTATTTTTTCCATTTCCTTTAACAATCTTCTCTCTTTCCTGGTTTCCCTCAAGACTTCCAGGTTGGTTTTTCTTTCCGTCCAGCTTGTTCTTATCATTTTCCATCACATCCATCTTTCAAAAGCCACAAGTCCATTCCTTTTAATTTATCAGAGTCTAACTTTTACCTCCACAGAGGGCTGTGCTCTATACAAATCATTTCGAAAAGAATCTTCGGACACCTCTATTCGTATGTTTCCTACTTAAAATGTTCTTCTTAGGCTCAAATGTCCGTTTTGTCATTACAATCCTCCACTTCACTTCCATTAAGCAAGTATTCTCGTCTGTGATTATACTACCTAATTAACAAAATGGTTTCATTTGATTAATTTTGATTATAGCAGTTTTTATATTGGTTTTAATTTCGCCTATATCTTCTCCGTTCTACCGTTATGTTTATCGTTTGCTCACTTTTAATTTCCATAGTTTGAGACTGTCTGACCGGACTCGTAGCATTCTCTTCATTCCAGTTTTCCGAGTTTACAATTATCAATACGTCATCAGCAAATACCGATAGGGTCTATCTTTTCACAATTGTTATTCCCTTTGTGTTCTCGTACATTATCGGAATAGCTCCCTCTATGAACACTTTAAATAAATATAGAAATAATGGACATCCTTGTCAGACGACCTTTATTGTGATTTGGTTCTGAGACAGCTGATTAATGATTCTTCTATCATGCCTGTCAAATCCCATTTTCATTGTTATAAAGATTAGCTTCTAGTTAATATTTGCAAAAGTTTTGTAAATCAATAAAGGGAAGATAAGTTTTTCTACTCATATCCAACCATGCATAAATCCAAAATTGCTTCTCTGGTTTCCTTCTCTAAATCCAAATTGGTCTTGTCCAATGTACTTATCTATATTTCTTTTCTTTTTACACTTATCTTAACAATTTTAATGAGGATTTTGGAGGCAAGTGAAAACATTGGTATTTTTCTGTAATTGGCAGTCAGATGCCTTGCCTATTTTCGGAATGGTAATCGTTCGGCATTGAGTAAAATCTTCTGGCATGTATTCACTTTCTTACCAATTTATTACTCTGAAGAATTGGTTTTTCATGATGTTACTTTATTTTTTCATCAATTCTGCCATAATGCCATGAACACCGATTTCTTTGCCTTCTCTGATACTCCTAAATTCGTGTCTCATAACTGGAGCAGCAGACATTTCTCTTTCAATTTCACTGATGTCTCTAATTATATTAATTTAATTTTGAAGTCCTTACCACTACACAGTTCTCCTATGTATTCTTCGTACACTACTGGCCATCAAAATTGCTACACTACTAAGATGACGTATAACAAACGCGAAATTTAACCGACAGGAAAAAGATGATGTGATATGCAAATGATAAGCTTTTCAGAGCATTCACACAAGGTTGGCGCTGGTGGAGGCATCTAAAACGTGCTGACATGAGGGAAGTTTCCAATAGATTTCTCATACTCAAACAGCACTTGACCGACGTTGCCTGTTGAACGTTGTTGTGATGCCTCGTGTAAGGAGGAGAAATGCGTACCAACACATTTCCGACTTTGACAAAAGGTCGGATTGTAGCCTATCGCGATTGCGGTTTATCGTATCGCGACAATGCTGCTCACGTTGGTCGAGATCCAATGACCGTTAGCAGAATACGGAAACGATGGGTTCAGGAGGGTAATACGGAACGCCGTGATGGATCTTAACGGCCTCGTATCACTAGCAGTCGAGATGACACGCATCTTATCCGCAAGGCTGCAACGGATCGTGCAGCCATGTCTCGATCCGTGAGTCAACAGATGGGGACGTTTACAAGACAACAACCATCAGCACGAACAGTTCGACTACGTTTACAGCAGCATGGACTCTCAGCTCGGAGACCATGGCTGCGGTTACCCTTGACGCTGCATCACAGGCAGGAGCGCCTGCGATGGTGTACTCAACGACGAACCTGGGTGCACGAATGGCAAAACGTTGTTCTTTCGGATGAATCCAGGCTCTGTTTACAGCATCATGATGGTGGCATCCGTGTCTGGTGACATCGCGGTCAACGCACATTGGAAGCGTGTATTCGTTATCGCCATACTGGCGTATCACGCGGCGTGATGGTATGGGGTGCCATTGGTTACACGTCTCTGTCACCTCTTGTTCGCACTGACTGCACTTTGACCAGTGGACGTTACATTTCAGATGTGTTACTAGCCGTGGCTCTACCCTTCATTCGATCCCTGCGAAACCTTACTTTTCAGCAGGATAATGCACGACCGCATGTTGCCACATTCTCCAGATGTCTCACCAATTGAAAACGTCTGGTCAATGGTGGCCGAGCAACTGGCTCGTCACAATACGAAAGTCACAACTGTTGATGAACTGTGGTATCGTGTTGAAGCTGCATGGGGAGCTGTACCTGTACACGCAATCCAAGCTCTGTTTGACTCAATGCCCAGGGGGATCAAGGCCGCTATTACGGCCAGAGGTGGTTGTTCTGGGTACTGATTTCTCAGAATCGATGCACCCAAATTGCGTAAAAATGTAATCACATGTCAGTTCTAGTATAATTTACTTTTCCGATGAAACCCGTTTATCATCTGAATTTCTTCTTAGTGTAGCAATTTTAATGGCCAGTAGTGTAAAATTCTGATCACTTTACATCGGTAATATTCCTTCTCTAAATTTAACTACTAGAGATTTCGTTCTAGTTTTCTACTGAAGGACTGTGATTTTCTTATAAACTTGGTTCTGTTTTTCTCTTTTCTGATCTATGTTTCCGGCAATGCATTTTTTTCTATTTCTCTTTTTCTTCTCCGGCTTTGGTTGTTATGTGGTATTTTATTCTTTTGTAGTCTCCTACATATATTCCTTCCTTGTCTTCTGCCATCCAACGTTTTCTGGGTTCCAGTTTCCCGTTTCGTAGCACCTCACTTTATGCTTCAGTTTCCCGCATCTTGGTATTGCTCCACTGCACTGACTCATCAGTTCCATGAGCTAATTTATTGGTTTTTCCTTCAGAAGCCATTCTCTTGGCATTTTTTTCAATCCTTCTACTCTATATTTGACAGATGACTCGGTTCTTTTAAATCTAATGTTTTCTTTGGCTGACTCAAGTGCATCGCCAATACGTCTGGACCTAGATAGCTGCGACATTATTGTTATCTGTTTCCTGTACCTTCGTTTTATTGCTATGTAATCTAACTGAAATTGTATTTTGACTGGCGCCTTTAATATGTACCTTCTTCTAAGGAAATTCACATAATGCTTTTAAAATAATCATATGATTTTAATTGCAGAAAGCTACGGATTTTGACCTCGTTTATTTGTCTCCCCCAAGCCAAAATTTCCTAGGGTCCTTATTGCCTGTATGGAGACCAGTCATAGCATTAAAATAACCGGTTATTGCAATACTTCCTCAGTGAGTCTTCCAAGCTATGAGCCGATGATGGGATATATGTCTGAATTATTGCCAAGACGACAGGTGTATCATTGGTTATTGATTGTGTTGCACAAACTTTTCTCGTCGTTCAAACAGCTTCACGATGACCGACATGAACGGTAGCTGACCTGACATTGATGTCCGATACGTGCTTCATACAAAGCAGTCGTCAGGCTTATTATTGATGGAGCGACGTCAGCTAACGCGGGTTGTGCGTGCACAGATACGAGAAATCGACACTGAAGACCATGCAGTCCATCCCTTCTCGCACCCTGGGCCAGAAGTACTGGGTGAAAGTAAATGGAGACCGTCCCAGTCCAACCACCTCAAGTCTCTAACACGACGATTCCTGAATGTCGGGATAGTTTTATACATGTTTGTTGTTCGTCTTGTACTTCAATATTGTTGTTGCCAGCTGGCATTCGCAGGTATAATTTACTCACCCATTCAACACTATTTTTTTTTCAGGTATGGACTCATTCCTCGACTAGCACGGTGCGAATTGTTCCCTAGACGTATAAGTGGCACGAACGTATCTTGAAACTGCTGTTTTCTTTTTGCCTTTTCCTTGCTTTTTTCGGCAGCAGAAGTACAGCCATTCCGGGACACATAAATCGCGACCCTGCTCTATCACCGCTGGAGACTCCAGCGGCTCTGCAGTCGCGGCCGCTGGAGCCTCCAGCTGCAGCCCCAGGCAGAGCGCGCCCCGCTTCCAGCTTGCAGCCGTGCGATAAGCGTGGCCCATAAGCGCGCCCTAAATCCGCGGGCCGCGTCCGCCCCCCCCCCCCCCCCCCCGCCCCTTTCCACCACCGCACCAGCAGCCTCATCCCTTCTCCAGCCACCACCACTGTCTGTTGTCTCAGCCCCCGCGCAGCTGCGGAGAACTCAGTCCTACAGAACTGCAGAGGTTTCCCCATACCGCGTTGCCCTCTGAAGTTGCTGGTAGCGGGGCTACAAACAAGCACCTACGTGCTGACTAGTCCCAAACTTCACAAGGGCACGCCTCGGCGAACTCCTCGCGGTTGCCGTGTCAAAGTATGACCTCTACGTACTTCTATCATGCTCTGTCCCCATCCATACTCGTCAACATGATAGGCCATGTCAACTGAGGTGGCGAAGGAAATACGGGAAGTCCATTTTACTGCTTCAGATAAACGTAAAATGCCCTACGGTGCAATTTTCATTGTACAGATGAATGTACACTAAAACGATACGTGGTGAAGCAGAATTTTGTAGTGCTTCTGACCCTTAACTTATATGGATTGAATTACCGGATGAACTAATATCCTTGTCCATCTCTGATTTATGGTCAGTTGAACTAATTGCTAGAGTGCTTAGCAAGGAAGATCAGCACCGTAATTTTAACCTATGTCCAGGATGCAGTGCAATGTGATAACACAGCGGTGAAATATTACTTATAAATACCATACGACAAGCAACTCACCAGTACGACAGGCGAAAGCAATTACTGTTAATTTCCTAACAGATTACGAAAACATTAGAAGAAGCATTAGAGACTGAAACCACATACCAATAACGTTAACACCGCCACCACTGTCTCCTACACTGAGAGGATGTGTCTGTTACTATGTGCATAGTACGTCTTTTGGAGCAACTAAGGCCGGCAGGAGTGGCCGTGCGGTTCCTAGGCGCTGAAGTCTGCAGCCGAGCGACTGCTACGGTCGCAGGTTCGAATCCTTCCTCGGGCATGGATGTGTGTGATGTCCTTAGGTTAGTTAGGTTTAATTAGTTCTAAGTTCTAGGCGACTGATGACCTCAGAAGTTAAGTCGCATAGTGCTCAGAGCAATTTGAACCAAGCCATTTTTGGAGTAAGTGATGTAGTAACTTGAAACTCCATCTAAAAGAGAGATAATCCGCCATTTGCGATCAGGTAGTTGGAAGACAAATTATACCATAAACATTCTGCTCGACCAAGTAACTTCATTGCGTAGGTAACACAATTATCGTGACCTAGTAAAATAGCATCAGTGTTACACTTGCGATTCATAAGAGCGCTAGCGGAAAAGTAATGCATCCGAATTTTTATGTGGAAAGTGTTAAAGCTTCTTAAATAAGATAAACCTTATTAACATTCCTTATCCTTATTCTTTATGTCTACATATTTATTTCTTAACAATAGTCACCCCGTCGACGAACACATTTCTCTCACGAGTGAGCAGTTTTTCCATACTTCACTGTATAATGACTTTTTTAACGGAGCCGAACTCTGACGACTGGTTTCACCGCTATCAACACTATCGAAGTGAAGTCCTCGAAGGTGTTCTTCAAATTTTTGAAACCGCTCAAAATCTTGGGGGCCCAGACGGGACTGTATAGAGGTTGATCGATGACAGTGAAACCAAGGCGTAGGATTGTCGCAGTTGTTGCGGCGCACTTGCCAGGCATTGTCATCTTGAAGGAGAAGGTGTTCTAGTGTTGACGAACTCTCCGAACTCGAAACTCGATTGCAGTAGGCCGTTTGTCACCCACCGACGTAGTTATGCTACAAACTGCCATGGTACACGCTACAATTCGGGGCGCTGTAGCGGCAGGCATCTGCAAAATATATTCACATGAAGAATAAAGATGTAGAATAGTAATAAAGTTTATTTTATTTAAAAGCTTCAAGAGTTTTCACATTAAAAATTTGGAGGCAATACTTTTCTACGCGTCCTGATCCATTAAGGAACACAAGCAAATTTCACATACGACTTTTGTTGTGCTGTGGAATCATACGTTTGCAAAAGAGCTACTCGCCGGGCGGGGTGGCCGAGCGGTTCTAGGCGTTACAGTCTGGAACCGCGCGACCACTACGGTCGAAGGTTCGAATCCTGCCTCGGACATGGATGTGTGTGATGGCCTTCGGTTAGTTACGTCTAAGTAGTTCTACGTTCTAGGGGACTGATGAACCCCGAAGTTAAGTCCCATAGTGCTCAGAGCCATTTGAACCATTTGAAAAGAGCTACTGCATCCTCGTGCTAGTAAGTGACTCCTGACAAAAATGTACCCTTCAATGCAACGAGACAGTGGCTTTGCGAAGCTGGGCTTTTTCATTGCAGCAAAATAGTGGTTCTATGAAGTTCAGCTTTCTTGACAGTAGAAGTGAAGCCTGATGTCCACTTCAACGTGGAAAAGGCGAAATGACCAATCAGTCCCCTTCCACTACCCCATTATCTCATTACGAGTTAGTTCATTTTCGAATGATAATGTGATGGGTAAGTGTTTTCGAACATCATAATATGACTCCAATGATGTGACGTCAGTCGTAGTTGTCACTTGCCAATAAGCTCTAGCTATGCTAACGCCTTTGTTTCGAAGGGTGAAAGCAGTCTGTCACTAAACAGCCGAGACTGGATAATTATTGTTAGGCATCATCTGTGCGTTGGTTTCTCTACGTACTGGTTATATCAAGTCGACAGTAAGCGCTAATCCAGCAAGTTGTAGGGAAGCAGCCTACTAATGCCATATAGAATTCATAGGCTTTCCATTTTGTGCCAGCCTAGTCCGCTCTAACTAGCTATGACATTACCAGTGTTGCGCAATACCTTAAAAAAAGGGTGTGAAATCCTAATGGGACTTAACTGCTAAGATCATCAGTCCATAACCGTACACACTACTTAACCTAAATTAACACACACACACACCTATGCCGGAGGGAGGACTCGAACCTCCGCCGGGACCAGCCGCACAGTCCGTGACTGCAGCGCCATAGACCGTTCGGCTAATACCGCGCGGCAATACCTTAAAAATTAAGTAAATAATCTGAAAATAATAGCATGTCAGGAGTGATACTAAAATAATAATCCCTTTGTCGATGTAATTTAATGGAAACAGCATGCTGGATCTCACAAAGTAATATATTGGTTGATATTCATGATTTTCTGTTTTAGTATTCTAAGAGTATGAAAGCAAGATACAGGGTGTTTCAAAAATGACCCGCATATTTGAAACGGCAATAAAAACTAAACGAGCAGCGATAGAAATACACCGTTTGTTGCAATATGCTTGGGACAACAGTACATTTTCAGGCGGACAAACTTTCGAAATTACAGTAGTTACAATTTTCAACAACAGATGGCGCTGCAAGTGATGTGAAAGATATAGAAGACAACGCAGTCTGTGGGTGCGCCATTCTGTACGTCGTCTTTCTGCTGTAAGCGTGTGCTGTTCACAACGTGCAAGTGTGCTGTGGACAACATGGTTTATTCCTTAGAACAGAGGATTTTTCTGGTGTTGGAATTCCACCGCCTAGAACACAGTGTTGTTGCAACAAGACGAAGTTTTCAACGGAGGTTTAATGTAACCAAAGGACCGAAAAGCGATACAATAAAGGATCTGTTTGAAAAATTTCAACGGACTGGGAACGTGACGGATGAACGTGCTGGGAAGGTAGGGCGACCGCGTACAGCAACCGCAGAGGGCAACGTGCAGCTATTGCAGCAGGTGATCCAACAGCGGCCTCGGGTTTCCGTTCGCCGTGTTGCAGCTGCGGTCCAAATGACGCCAACGTCCACGTATCGTATCATGCTCCAGAGTTTACACCTCTATCCATACAAAATTCAAACGAGGCAACCCCTCAGCGCCGCTACCATTGCTGCACGAGGGACATTCGCTAACGATATAGTGCACAGGATTGATGACGGCGATATGCATGTGGGCAGCATTTGGTTTACTGACGAAGCTTATTTTTACCTGGACGGCTTCGTCAATAAACAGAACTGGCGCATATGGGGAACCGAAAAGCCCCATGTTGCAGTCCCATCGTCCCTGCACCCTCAGAAAGTACTGGTCTTGGCCGCCATTTCTTCCAAAGGAATCATTGGCCCATTTTTCAGATCCGAAAAGATTACTGCATCACGCTATCTGGACATTCTTCGTGACTTTGTGGCGGTACAAACTGCCTTAGACGACACTGCGAACACCTCGTGGTTTATGCAAGATGGTGCCCGGCCACATCGCACGCCCGACGTCTTTAATTTCCTGAATGAATATTTCGATGATCGTGTGATTGCTTCAGGCTATCCGAAACATACAGGAGGCGGCGTGGATTGGCCTCCCTATTCGCCAGACATGAACCCCTGTGACTTCTTTCTGTGGGGACACTTGAAAGACCAGGTGTACCGCCACAATCCAGGAACAATTGAACAGCTGAAGCAGTATATCTCATCTGCATGTGAAGCCATTCCGCCAGACACGTTGTCAAAGTTTTCGGGTAATTTCATTCAGAGACTACGCCATATTATTGCTACGCATGGTGGATATGTGGAAAATATCGTACTATAGAGTTTTCCAGACCGCAGCGCCATCTGTTGTTGACAATTGTAACTACTGTAATTTCGAAAGTTTGTCTGCCTGAAAATGTACTGTTGCATATTGCAACAAACGGTGTATTTCTATCGCTGCTCGTTTAGTTTGTATTGCCGTTTCAAATATACCGGTCATTTTTGAAACACCCTGTAGATTAAGTAAGTGATTACATAAAGCTACGATGTTTAGATTTAGGTAGAATGGAGATAAGCTATAATAACAAAGATGTGAGAAGTTTCAAAAAAGGTAGCTATAAAACTATAGCTGTAGCGTCTCTCCAAAGGGCAAGTTCAGATGTCATCTATTGCCTGCAGTGCAACTAAAATAATTCTGCACATTTCAGTCAAAGTGTTCGTACGCTTCTCAACAACAGATTCGCTGACCGATGGATTGGCAGAGGCGGACCAATTCGATGGCCTCCACGCTCTCCTGACCTCAACCCTCTTGATTTTCATTTATAGGGTCGTTTGAAAGCTCTTGTCTACACAACCCCGGTACCAAATGTAGAGACTCTTCGTGCTCGTATTGTGGACGGCTGTGATACAGTACGCCATTCTCCAGGGCTGCATCAGCTCATCACGGATTCCATGCGACGGAGGGTGGATGCATGTATGCTCGCTAACGGAGGACATTTTGAACATTTCCTGTAACAAAGTGTTTGAAGTCACGCTGGTACGTTCTGTTTCTGTGTGTTTCCATTCCATGATTAATGTGATTTGAAGAGAAGTAGTAAAATGAGCTCTAACATGGAAAGTAAGCGTTTCTGCACACATGTCCACATAACATATTTTCTTTCTTTGTGTGCGAGGAATGTTTCCTGAATGTTTGGCCGCACCTCTTTGTAACACCCTGTATAGAGAGGTCAAAGAGGTAGCAAGATGTTGAGAAATTTAGTAAGGCCACTTCAGTAGGATTCTGGGTAAAGTTATTGACACTTTACCTTCAATATTGACATATATAAAGCTTCCACCTAAATAAGAGGAAATAACCGATGATGTATGATTACATGATTGCAAAACACTAAATACATGGAAGAATTCGCACGAAGAGATGTAAAAAGTGCCACAAAAAACTAATCACAGGAAAGAGAGATGCCAGACAGTGATATACTGGAATAATTGTCAGGTAGTGCCGCCAATCCACGAAGGGGATAGGTTTCAATATCTTCGTTCAGCTGGAACTTAAGCATTTCTCATCGACCGGGGATGCTTATCAAGTAGGTATGATGGACGGAATAGAGAATATCCAAGGAACAGTAGGTCGTTATCGCCTCAGGTTCGCAAGCTTAGCGTGACAACGCAACAAAAGGGCGCATGTATCTCTAGTGGAAAACGCCGTGAAGAAAGTGTTGTGCGTCGCTGGAGTGTTTCACTGGTTTACTGTTAAAATTGCGAGAGTATACAATCTACATTTGCTTCACTGCAGATCTCAGAAAGGAAAGTGATAGCAAAATTACGGAGATTCGACGTCAGACTAAGGTTGATAAACAGTCACTGTTCCCAACCACCAACAGCAACTGGGAAAGGGAAGTGGAGATGTGACTGTGCTGCAATAAACGGCCTTTGCCAAAAATTACGAGATGGCTTTCTGAGCTGTGGAGTCGTACAGGATCGATACACCAGACAGAACGCATTCCAATGTTGGCAGTAAACCGTGTGACGTCCCAGTCTACCAGCAACCGGGTCGGGTGCACACCTTCAGCAGTACGTGTACAAAGCACAACCACTGAGCTGACGTAAAATGATGCCGCAACGGGGCAACGGCAGTCTACGAGCGGAATGATCCGAAGGCTCAGCAGTGTTTATACTAGGGCTATTCAGAAAGTAATGTCCGATCGGGCGCAATATGGAAACCACGGTGAAAAATTCAATGAAGCTTTCCATAGATGTTCCACAAAAACACGGGAGAACTGCCGGATATCAGTAACTTCCTGCCACGATATTTCGGCGCAGAGTCTTCTGGCCATCTTCAGGTGAGTGCCACTGTAGTAGTACTGGCGATTACGCGCTGAGCTCCGCTATTTAAAGCCTTCTGAGGTGACACTGCGCATGCGCTGCTCAGCGTGCGCGTTCATAACGGCTCCGTGCTCTGCGCCTCGCGCCCTCCACTGTGAAAGCCTGGCGTATCGGTGTCAGGTCGATTTCCGTCTTTATGCAGATAACTACGTCGACTTCGAAGTTTCTCTATAACAAGATTCCAAGCAGAGTTCAGCTGATAACCGCTATCTCGATTGATGAGAGTCTCGTTGTCAGACAATCTTATTTCCACAGATTCATTGATAATCGAGCTCCAAAAGTTTGATGTATGGGCCAAAATTTTTGTGTCGGTGTCATTCACGGAATGGTCGGTGGAAATACAATGTTCGGCGATTGCGGGCTTGGTGGGTTGGAGAAGGCGAGTATGCCGTTGGTGTTCCACAATGCGTTCCTGCACAGTTCGTGTTGTTTGCCCTATATACGATTTGCCGCATTCACACGGAATTTTGTAAACACCTGGTTTACGCAGTCCCAGATCGTCTTTAACGGATCCCACCAATGATGAAATTTTGGAAGGAGGGCGAAAGATGACTCTCACTTGATACTTTCTCAATATTCTGCCTATCTGTGAAGAAATATTCCCAATAAATGGTAGATAAACAGTCGACCTGAAAGCCTCTTCCTCTTCCTTGTTCCGTCGTTTGTAGGTCTTCATCACTCTGTTCACTTGCTTAGGTGAAAAGCCATTCTTCAAAAATACTTTTTGCAGGTGTTCCAGTTCCGCTTGAAGACTGTCGGGGTCAGAGATAGTTTGGGCACGGTGGACCAAGGTTTTGAGAACGGCCATTGTTTGTGCTGGATAGTGGCAACTGGTAGCTTGTAGATACAGGTCTGTATGAGTGAGCTTTCTGTACACCGAGTGACCAAGTGTGCCGTCACTTTTCCATCGCACCAAGACGTCTAAAAATGGCAGACAACCATCTCTCTCTATCTCCATGGTAAATTTTACGTTTTCGTGTATGGAGTTCACGTGACGTAAAATTTCTTGGAGGCGGTCCAGACTATGAGGCCACACTATAAAAGTGTCGTCAACGTACCGCCAAAATACTGTCGGTTTAAAAGTGGCAGAGTCGAGTGCTCTCTCCTCAAAATCCTCCATAAAAAGATTGGCTACCAGGAGAGACAAAGGACTCCCCCACGGCGACACCATCAGATTGTTCGTAGAATTCGTTGTTAAATATAAAATATGTAGAGGAAAGAGTGTGCTCAAACAACGCTGTAATGTCTGCACCAAACATGTTGCCAATGAGGTGTAGTGAGTCCAATAGAGTCACCTTTGTGAACAGTGAAACCACATCAAAACTGACCAATAAATCACTACTTTGCAGTTGTACTGACTGAAGTCGACTGATAAAATCACCAGAATTCTTTATGTGATGTGCACACTTGCCTATCATTGGTTTGAGCAAAGATGCCAAGAATTTTGCTAGGTCGTAGGTGGCTGCTCCAATGTTACTCACAATTGAACGTAATGGCACATTTTCGTTGTGGATCTTGGGCAGTCCAAATAGCCTAGGTGGAACTGAATTGTTTGGTTTCAGTCTCTTGATGATCTCCTTCGGTAGAGAACTATTTGATAAAAGTTCTGCTGTTTTTCGCACTACTCGGCTCGTGGGATCCTTATCGATTTTGCGATCGATTTTGCGATACGTTGAATCACATAATAAAACATTGATCTTATTAATATATTCATCCCTTGGTATGAGGACAGTAGCGTTTCCTTTGTCAGATTTTAAGATTACTGTATCCACATCTGCTCGTAAGTTACGGAGGGCTATCCTCTCCAGGGACGAGATGTTATTCTTCATTGGTGCACCCCTGGTCGATATACGGCAAGACTCTCGACGAACTTCCTCCGTTTCATCTGTATCAAGACGGCATACAGCTTCTTCGATGGCACTGTTGAAATCCACTAGTGGCGGTGCAACAGGTGTAGGAGCTAAATTCAGTCCTTTTGCTAGCACAGACACAGTCGCGTCATCTAAAGTTTTCTCTGTCAAATTAACAACAGATCGTCGAGTTGGAACTTCCTGCTGCATCTGTTTAGAAAGTCTCTCAATCTTGGCAGTTTGCCTCGTCACAGCTTTATCATGGTTCCAGTTTGCTTTAGCCCATGTCACACCATCCACCCAGTCCCACGACAGAGAAGATAGTCTGGCTGCCAATTCCAAATGTATGTGGAACATGTCCTTTGATACAGAATCCAATTCACGCCTAGTAAAACGAATCCTTTCTCTCACCAAAGCCATGCTTGCTTTACGTTTGATGTTGTTTGCAGCAGTGGCATTTAGGAAATACACAATTTTGGCAATCGTTGGAATAATGCCCTTGTCTCTGCAACTTAATAAGAATATCAACGAGCTCAGCAGCCTCGCTCTTCGTTCACGTAACTTGTCGAATCTTCGAATACATTCCATCACTTCTATCCCGTAGAGTTGCTTGATGTGATGCGTTGGGTACTAAGATGCCAGTCGATCGCTACATGTCGTTCTTTTCAGTTCGGAGCGCACACTAAGCACGTAAATGTGCCTAGAAGATATTATATCCCGCTAGGTTTGAGGGTCTGGTGAGAGGTTTCGCCTGATGTCAAGCAGCTCACATAACATAACTCTGACACGGTTAGCTCTTCATAACAGTTCTCGGGCACACTCTGCATGAGCAATGAATATGCTCCTGCATCCGTTTTGATACGAATTATTTGATCACCAACAGTACACCCCGTAAGTGTCCCCCCCCCCCACCCCCCCTGAGTTTCTCCTCTGCTCACATGAACCGCTGGCTATGAAGATAACATTTCGGCACAGAGACGAGCAGTAGACGAGCGTAGAGAACTGGCGGAAACCACAGGCGCCTGGCTTCCGTGACGGGGCATTGGAGAGTTGGTACAACGCGACAAGAGCGTTGCAATTAAAACATTTATAATTTTCTCCGTGGTCAACTTTGCGACATATCGGACTTTATTTTCCGAATTGCTCAGATAGTAGTTTATCTGTTTTGTGATCATATATCATGACTAGGCTATGATTTATAGACTCTCTCGCATTTGCTGTTTAATGTTAGGCAGTGACAATTATTCAGCTATGTGAATAAAACATAAATTAGTTACGAACTGCCGGCCGCGGTGGTCTCGCGGTTCTAGGCGCGCAGTCCGGAACCGTGCGACTGCTGCGGTCGCAGGTTCGAATCCTGCCTCGGGCATGGATGTGTGTGATGTCCTTAGGTTAGTTAGGTTTAAGTAGTTCTAAGTTCTAGGGGACTAATGACCACAGCAGTTGAGTCCCATAGTGCTCAGAGCCATTTCATTTTTCAGTTACGAACTAACGCGTGCACGCACTTTGTTCAACAAGTAAACGTTACTACAGATATTCGGATTAAGTTATAACATGTTCGATATCATGGGACACAGATGCAAACCGAAATTCTGCATGACCCGCCGAAGTGACGGAACACAGGTGCTGTTGATGACCTCCTGAGTGGCTGTTTTCAGCTCAGCAATGGCTTTGGAGTTATTGCTGTACACCTTGTCTTTAATACAGCCCCACAGAAACAAGTCGCAAGTGTTTAGATCCGGAGAATATGGAGGTCTATCGAGGCTAATGCCAGTGGGATAGACGATGATGTGTCGCAGACGGAAACGGAAATTCTGCTTGACCCGCTGAAGTGTCGGAACAAAGATGCCTTTGATGACCTCCTGAATGGCTGTTTTCAGCTCAGTCATGGCTTTGGAGTTATTGCTGTACACCTTGTCTTTAATACAGCCCCACAGAAACAAGTCGCAAGTGTTTAGATCCGGAGAATATGGAGGTCAATCGAGGCTAATGCCAGTGGGATAGACGATGATGTGTCGCAGACGGAAACGGAAATTCTGCATGACCCGCCGAAGGGACGGAACACAGGTGCTGTTGATGACCTCCTGAGTGGCTGTTTTAAGCTCAGCAATGGCTTTGGAGTTATTGCTGTACACCTTGTCTTTAATACAGACCCACAGAAACAAGTCACAAGAGTTTAGATCCGTAGAATATGGGGGCCAATCGAGGCTCATGCCAAGGGAATCTAGGTACCCCAGAGTCGGAATCCGATCTCCAAAGTGCTTCTTCAGGACATCAAACACTCTCCTGCTTCGATGGGGTCGAGCATGAACCACATTTTGTCGACATCAGGGCCACTTTGGATAATGGGGATGAAATCCTCTTCCAAAACCTTCCATTATTTGATACACCTTAATTACTGTCACCCTCTAAGTGCACTTCTAAGCATTTCTGCTTTCTAATTCAGCACTCATTTATTTCTCAGCGCCCACCTCTGGTAGATCGAATGTGAGTATATATGTAGAACTGAGAAACAGTGGTTTGAGGATGTACATCTTCCTGTCTACCGCATACGGTGGTTTTAGTGCTGGTGAACTGAAGTTCAGTCGAAACGCTTAATAAGCTAGGTAACCGATGAGGTAACATGGTGTAATGTGAATGTAGATCTGCTACATACCGCGTCCTGCCGAGTCTCTCCCACAGCAGCGCTGCGCGTAGCCTACACGTCCTGACCCGCAGCATACGCTGTGGCGGAACACGCGGAGCGCTGATCGGATTTCAGAGGTCCTCCCAACCCGGCAGACCATCTCCTGCCGCCGCCATACCTCTCGTCTTTCGCGTGGGCGGACGCGCCGGCCTGTCGCTGCCGGGCAAATGAATTCGCAAGCGGGGCTGATCGCCTAAGCCCGCCGAGGCGGCTTCTGGGTCCGCACGCGCCCGCGCAGAGACTGTCTGCTTCTGCGGTCGCCGCCGGGCTCGGCTCGCGGCCTCCGGTGGACCCGGCTTTGTCCTTTGTTGTTGCCACAACTTCGTCTCCGTCCGCCTGCGTCGCAATACACCGCGGTTCTAACGCACGGATGTAAATGCCGCTGCCTGTGAAGCTCTGCCTCTCTCAATATACGTGTGTGTGTGTGTGTGTGTGTGTAAGAGAGAGAGAGAGAGAGAGAGAGAGAGAGAGAGAGATTCGCGCTTGTGTTTCTGCACGCGCTTCTTGTCTGTCTGACATTGCGTCCTGAAGTGGAAGCACTCATGGAAGCGTAAGCGCAGTTGTATTCAACGCGCATGAGGAAAGATACACACGTGCATACACAGTACATACAACGGAGCAAGTACTGAAGGCTCACAAACTCCCAGGAAATATCATCATCCTCTCAGGGGGTAGGTCCTTCGACTAGTTCCACCCTGAATCCACATTTGTCATGGTATTCCCGGGTCTCCTCGTCCAATACGTATGTATGACAGTACCACTTTCTGAATCCCTGAACTGTCCACTCTTTCTAAATACCCTTCCCACTTGCTTCTGTATTCGTCCAGTTTATCCCGTATCGCAGATGTTCTTAACTGATTCCGTAGCTCCTTGTTTCTTCAACATTTGTAGTCCTGTCGTCATCACTTGCATATAATATTATTTTATATTGATAGTTATGACTTTGGGACAGTCTGCTGGTAACAGAGTAAAACACAAATTTTGTGCCAACCGTTACAAAGAATGGAAAAACTGCTAGAAGTCGACCTGGGGGAAGATCAGTTTGGATTCAGGAGAAATGTAGGAACGCGTGAGCCACTACAAAAGCTACCCCTTCTCATACAAGATCCGTTAAAGAAAGGTAAACCCACGTTTATAGCATTTACGGACTTAGAAGAAGGTTGTGACAATGTTGACTGGAATACTGCCTGTAAAATTCTGAAGGTACCAGGGGTAAAACACAAGACACGAATGGGTAAGTAACCTAAGACGTACTATCCTTTTTATTTCCTTAAGGGTTAGTTAGGTTTAATTAGTTCGAAGTGCTAGGCGACTGATGACCTCAGAAGTTAAGTCGCATAATTCTGAGAGCCATTTGAACCATTTGCGGTAAAATTAGAAAGCAATGTTGCCAGATTGCGCTGTTGCCGTGCAAATACCGCCACGCAGAGCTCTCGTGACAGGCTATATCGTTCTATGACTCAAGATAGCCCTACACTACTGAGATGAAATCTCTTTTCCTATACAACATAGACACAGATTCATTTATGGTTTTCGTGTATGGAACTCCAGTATATGCTGGCTTGTGGCGCATGAGATCGGGCTTAGGAAAACTACGAGTGCTATTCGGAAAGTAAGGTCAGGTCGGACCTGATATGGAAACCACAACGAAAATGCAATGCAGTTTTGCACAAAAGTGTTGAGCCGTGTCTCTAGTATGCCCGTAGATTGCGTCACTTAGCTCTTTACAGTTCTGAGCGGACATGAACGCGTAAAGATCCCTAAAAATATGTCTCCTGCCAAGTGTGAGGGCCTGGTTAGAGATTTCACCTGATGTCCTACAGCCCACGTAACATAACCCTCATGCGTTACCTTCTTCATGAAAACATACGGTCGCGCTCTTCCGGAGGTAATGATTGATGGTGATTAGTATTTTAGGGCGCCCAACAACGAGGTTATCGGCGCCCCGGGGGTAATGGAGATGCTCCTGTAGTGTTTTCGATGAGAGTTGTTTGATCATCAACAGTACACCCCGCAGTTGGCTACTCCTGAGTTTTATCTCTGCTCGCAGGAACCGCTGGCTATGAAGGCAACATTTTGGCACAGACAACGAACTATAGACCAGCGTAGAGAAATGACGGAAAGCACAGGCGGCTGTCTTCTATGACGAGGGTGTTGGAAAGCTGGTTCAACACTAAGACAAATGCCTTGGTCAAAGCGGCGACTATGTAGAAAAGTGGCTAACTGTTGCAAATAAAACGTTTTAATTTTTACAGTGGTTTCCATGTCGCAAACGATTGGAACTTACTTTCCAAATATCTCTCGCATTTCATACATGCGTACACATCTTGGTTGTACAGACCACTACAACTTCGAATAGAACGTCAAATCGGACAAGTTTCAGCCGTCTAACTTCCAAACTGTTTTCTTATTTGCCTACCAGTTTCTGAGATTTACTGCTCCATCTTCGATCCTCCTGTCCGACGTGTAGGAAGATTCAACCCTAGATTTCGGTCAAAATCGCGGCCAGCATTCGAAGGCTTGTATCTGTAGATTCCTGCCTCATATAGCGATTACTCCAACCATAATTTGCCGGTAAGTGAACATGCAAGAGCTACAGTTCCGTCAGACATCTTTTCGTTACCATTTAGAAAGCTTTCGTTTTACTCGCCTTATAAAAGTTGCATGTCTAGCTGGTTCTCATTGGTGTACACGTCTGCAAGCAAGAAATGAGCTGCAGATAGACAACACAGTTGTTGCTGGTTCTGTTGTGCCGACAAGTAAACAGATGAAAGACTTGATACAGCGACGTAGCGTGCCATGACCATGTTTACAATGCAAAAGCCGATTTCGGACTACTTGCGTTTCAGTTTCAGAATATTTCTCTGATTCCTTTATGAAGAGTTACAACATCAAAACTGACGAACATTGTTTCAGTGTACACGTCGTTTCAAGCGCTTCCGGATGCCATCGAAAATATATATCATTCTACTTCAAAAAACTAAAAAATTTAAAAAAAAACTTACCTGCTTCAATATCATGATCGCTACAAAAATTGAGTTTCTTTATTACAAACCACAGTACGTGCCCCTTAGAGTACTATCATTAGCCGACAACCTCAATTCCGGAATCTAACTTTCCGGGTAATGTCAGCCGATCATAAGAGAAATCCATCGGCAGAGGTGCTGTAAAGTAAATGTCTCAACCAGTGAGTGATGGCACAGCACATACAGCATCCCAACCTCTGCGCAGTTAATGGGATTGCTGTAAGCGATATTGGAGAAGTTTTGGCAGGCGTCCCCTGCCTTTCAGAGTGTTGAAAAGATTATTTGTTGAAGCTGTAGCCAAAATTGTGAATACTCCTCGCCAAGCGTTACTTTTCTGGTAGCGGAAAGGAAAAGAAGGAGTCGAGGAGTCGGTCAAGAGACACGTGGCCGAAAGGGCACGACGAGAGCGAAAGAGATGGCTGGCCGCAACCTGGGCACATTTTTCGCCGAATCGGTCGAGTAAGAGCCGCCTTCTTCAGCTCTAGCGCTCCTTTTCCTCCGAGCAGCTCACAATTTGCGAGGTACTCCCGCAACTTATGTTGTTTTTCAGTGGCTTACTTATTTGCATCTTGGAGCCGGTTTTAGCTTGTGTTAGCGCGATGCACAGACTACGAAAAGCCAAGCGCGATTCCTTAGCAGTCTTCTGCTCAATTACAGGTATGCACAACTTGTTAGCAGAACAGTGTATCTCAAGTGATCTTCGCTCAAACAATCATTCATGTACTTTCGGGCTTTTCAACCTACATTAAGTTGTGGAATTTGATTTATTAGATTTTGCAGAGACAATATGTCTCTTATCCGAGCATAAAAACAACAAACTGTTCATAGATTCACTTCAAGAAATTGTTTACTTCACTTGTGAAGAAATTTGGAGAATATAAATCCAGTGTTTAAAAGTACTGATTTGTTTTCCCCTTTGTCATTGTCCCACAACAGACAAGTCAGGTGAACCTCATTAAATAACAAGCATGACCGTTATCTTACGCATAACTGAGTTGTGCTCTTACTGAGACGGCGTTCCGTGGTAAAGCAGGTGCCCCTCCAGGGAAACATTAAGGGAGACAATTAATCACCTATACAAAAAAACTTAAATTAGTTGTAAACTAGTGCGTGCACACAGTTTATTCATCATGTAAATGTCACTACAATTATTCGGATTGAGGTTATGACATGTTTGATATGAATCCCATTATTAGGGACGATGTGCCGCAGATGAATAGCAAAATTCAACACGACCCGCTGAAGCGTGGAAAATCGATGCTGTTGATGACCTGAGTGGCTGTTTTCAGCTCAACAATGGTTTTGGGCTTATTGCTGTGCATCTTGTCTTTAATATAGCCCCACAAAAAGGAGTCGCATGTGTTCAAATCCGGAGGATATGGCGGCCAATCGATGCCCCTGCCAGTGGCCTCTATGAATCACATAGCCGGAATGTGCTCCCCAAAGTGCTCCTCCAGGACATCAACTGGGTCGAGCACCTTCTTGTAAGAACCACATCTTGTCGAAATCAGGGTCACTTTGGACGGCTGGGATGAAATCGTCTTCCAAAACCTTCAGGTACCGTTCGGTAGCCACCGTGCCATCAACGAATATCGCATATATTATTCCTTGACTGGACAATGCACATCATACCGTCACTCGTTGAAGTTGAAGAGACGCCTCGGTCGCGATATGCGGGTTCTCAGTCCCCGAAATGCGCCAATTTTGCTTTCTGACGAACCCATTCAAATCAAACGCAAATTCGGATACTAATTTCCATCATGCTCCGCGGCCAGCCGTGCAGATTGAAAGTCCTAACGCAAACTGTCTAGAAGTTGTGACTATTTCGTATAGTTCATTAATATTGACCCTGTATATGTGTGGAAGGAAGTTTTATTAATTGGTGTGTATAATGGCCAATGAGAACTGGGCTCATTTGCATTCAATACAGTCTTGAGATCACATGGCTTTTCCAGTTACTGTGATTACCAATTTCCTGGACAAGGGAAATAGAAGCCTCATAGCAGTTTGGATATCGTTTCTGTGATGAGGAAGTAAGTGTGGCTGCCAAACAGTGCTGTCCACTGCCGAGCCTCAATTATCAACCTCATTTCTTATTTTGTTAAGGCACATGTCACCCAGTAGAGTTCTGAGGAATTTCATTTTTGTAGCTTGTATATGGCTGTGGGATTTCTATCTTAAGGTGCATGTTTCACTGCCATCTCTTAGAGTAACCAGCACTGCCACCACCTCGTAGAGCTTCAACTGTTTTTCAGTCAACGCTGTTTTCAGTGTTCTTCGAGGGACGAAGCCTACGTACGAGTATGAGTCCTTCCACCAAGGAAATGTCGTTAGTTAATAAGGGTGAGCCCTCGGCCTATATTCCTGTATCCTTCACTCCCCTCTCCCCCCCCCCCCCCCCCACCAACTTCACGTGACCCTTTCTTGTTGGTTTGGTGCTCCTCGCTCTATTGTACTCTCTCTCTCGCTCTCTTTGTCTCTCTCTCTCTCTCTCTCTCCCTAAATGTGCGAATGGAAATATCTTTTGAAGGGTAGGGGGACACAACGAGCCTATTTTGGATCTACGATACCTAAATCGCTTCTCATATGCCTTGTATATGCCCCATAACTCGTTTCCAGTACACTCACTTAGAAGGAAGCACACTTAAAAATCTTATACCCACGTGGTCTTCTCCCAAGATGTTTCCAACATGCGTATGAAAAGTATTCAAGAAAATAAATTTCAAAACGTCTTTTTCCTGTAACTTCGAATCCTCAGTTGCTGAAAAATGCACTTGCTTCTTTGCTTACGTGGTATTTTGAAGAAGATTTTCCTGGAGTACGGCAGTGAAAAAGCTGAGAGCCCAACCAAGTGAAGTGTAGACCTCGAAAGATAAGAGATTATTGGAGAAGGAAGACTCTGGCTATGTGTATAGCAATACTTCCGTCTACGATGTCAGTACAGAGGATTAATACCTCCTGGGACAGAACATGATGAGAAACTCATCTTCAAGGACTATACGACTGGTGGCACCTAGTTCACTTCGAAGTAGTCCATGAAAAAGAACTGACCTTTCTGCTTGCCATGAAGACAGCTTGGTCAGTTATCGAAATGTTGAACGACCCGTAAAGTATCAACCGAGGGTGGAGGACAGCGTATCATATCCTGTCCGGTCATCCATATTTTGATTTCCATAAACCAAACAATCAGACTGATTCCTTCAAAGTAACACGACCGATTCCCTTCCACATATATCATCAATCCGATCCTATGGTGGGTATCCAGTGACCTGAACGTGCGACGGGACGTTAAACCCCAAATTTTCTCGTAACAAGTCTGAACACCCAAAAACATATCACTTGTCTACTTGGCTTGCAAAAATCTTAGAAAGCATTTCATGTTTTATAGGTGCCTATTTTCCTTTTAAACTTTTCACTTTTTCGTTTGTTACTTAACTGTGGTTGTGGTACTGTGATCTGTCGAAAAGTTGTACTCTGCAGCTGGACGAACCTTGTGTTAACAGAGCAGGACGCTTTTTTAAATATAGAAGCAGTGCTCAGACGTAATGACACTTTACTAATTTTTTACTACCTGGGATTCGTTCACACAGCACAGGACTGAAAATCGCAGTGTTGTGAGTTTATTTCCAGTTCAATGTTACATGCGGTGTACAACAAAAAATACTACCAGACACAACAGAAGTTGATTTTATTTAATGCATGACTTGTGCCCACCTTCACTTGTGTTGTGTATTGTGTATTTAAACTTGGGACCTAAAAAAGGCCGGCCGCGGTGATCTCGCGGTTCTAGGCGCGCAGTCTGGAACCGTGCGACTGCTACGGTCGCAGGTTCGAATCCTGCATCGGGCGTGGATGTGTGTGATGTCCTTAGGTTAGTTAGGTTTAAGTAGTTTTAAGTTCTAGGGGACTAATGACCACAGTACATCACATCAGGCCACAGCAGTCCACCCACCCTATCGCCGCCCCATACCGAACCCACGAGGAAACGTCTCAAACCATACGAGTGTAACGCCAAACGTTTGCGTCGTACTCATGGTGTGCGCATACGAGGAGACAGTGTTTGCGCTGCAGTCCCCGATATAGTATAACTGGGGCGGAATAAGGGGAACATGCCTGCATTCGCCGAGGTAGATGGAAAACCGGCTTAAAAACCATCCACAGGCTGGCCGGCACACCAGACTTCAACACTAATCCGCCGAGCGGATTCGTGCCGGGAACGGACACGCTTTCCCGCTCGTGAAGCAGCGCGTCAGACCGAACGGCTAGCCAGGCGGGCTACCTTCACTTATTTTACATTCTATTACAAGTCTCATTGTTCAATGCTGGGGATCTCTGTTTCAAATAAAAAAAAAACAACACTGTGATGTTGGCTAAACAGACTCCAGTGAAACAACTGGAAATTGCTAAGCGACATCTGTTGTGAAGCATTATAGAACTTACATACAGCTGGAGGACCATGATGATGGAGCCCACAAGTCACCTTGTTGATCTTGTTCCTGAACCCGTTCGTAGGACGTCCTCCTGAGATGGAAGGTGCGATGAGATTTTTTCATGGTTAGCCTGTTCACGTGCTACGACTTCACATGGTTTCTGCTTCTCGTATGAAAAATCTTCAATAAGAGACATGTGTCTTTGTTGCAACAATATGGAGAGCGTGATTCGGGGTGGGGGTGGGGGGCTGATAAATGACTGTATGACACAAGTTGACACACAAACACAAGCAACTAGGGAATAAAATTATTTTTCAGTCATCAGTCTTCTGACTGATTTTTAACGGCCCAACACGAATTCCTCACCTGCGCCAAACGTTTTCTATCAGGGTAACAATTGCAACCAACGTCCTCAATTATCTACTAGATATATTGCAGTCACTCTCTTTCCCTACATTCTTTATCCCTACGGCTCCCTCTACCACCACGGAAGTTATTCCCTGACGTTTTAACACATATCCTATCACGCTGTTCGCCCGCATCTCGTGGTCGTGCGATAGCGTTCTTGCTTCCCGCGCCCGGATTCCCGGGTTCGATTCCCGGCGGGGTCAGGGATTTTCTCTGACTCGTGATGGCTGGGTGTTTTGTGATGTTCTTAGGTTAGTTAGGTTTAAGTAGTTCTAAGTTCTAGGGGACTGATGACCATACATGTTAAGTCGCATAGTGCTCAGAGCCATGTGAACCATTTTTATCAAGCTGTTCCGTCTTCATGTCAGTGTTTCGCTGATTCTACGGAGGACCTTCTCATTCCTTATCTTAACAGTTATCAAATTTTCAGCATCCTTCGACAGTATTATTTCTCAAACGTTTAGATTCTGTTCTATTCCATTTTCCCTAAAGTCCATAATTTACCACCTAACAATGCTTTGCGGCAAACATACTTCTCAGAATATTCTTCCTACCATGAAGGCCGATGTTTGATAACAGCAGACTTTTCTGAGCGAGGAATGCTCTCTTTGCTTGTGCTAGTCTGTTTTTATGTCCTCGTTGCTTCGTCTGTCGTCTCTTAATCCAAGGCAGCAGAACCCCTTACCTTCGTCTACTTCATGCTCTCCAGTTTCGAAATTTATTACTAATTTCATTTCTGCTGCCCTCATTACGTGCATCTCTCTTCGGTTTTCCTTCAGTTCGCTTTTTTCACTCATTAAACCATTCATTACTTTACACAGGTCTTAAAATTCCTCTTCACTGTAACTGACGACAGCAGTGTTTTCAACGAATATTGTCTTTGATATTTTTTCACCCAGAAACTCCTAATTAAAAGCTCACTCTTAAGTATTTGTTTTACTTACGTCATTAGTATATCGATGTGCAGTCTGAGCTGCAGGGCGAAAGACTACTACTCTGCCTAGCACTCCTTTTCTTCTGTGAATTTTGGTGTTGATCTTTCACGCTCATTGTTGTCTGTTTTTTCTCGTGTACATTATATATTATTTGTTCTTCCCTATACGATACTCCCATTTTTCTCACACTTTCTATCACCATTTTGGATAATCGAATTTTTTTCTAGATCGACAAATCCTACGAATGTCTCTTTATTTTTCTTAAGCCTTGCTTGCATTATCAATCGCAACGTCACAATTTTCTCTCCTGCTAATCATTTCCTTTCCAGTTTCAGTCGCTAACAGAATAAGTGAAAAATGACTGTCTACATGCCTCTGTGAGAGTCCTAATTTCTGTTACCATGTTCGTGGTCCTTACCAGAAATGTAATTTGGCCGCGGTGGAACTGTTCTGCCACCAGCTTCATATACTTGTCCTCTAAATCTTCTCAAAAGCGTTACTAGTAAACAAAGTCGCCTTCCGCCACGGGACTCACGTTTGCGTTGTCAAAGCGTTCCCCGTAATACTTGAGTGTTGTTCGAACCTACCGGTAACAAATCTAGCAGCCCGCCTGTGAATTGTCTCACTTTAAATCCACCTGGTGCGCATCACAACAAACACTCGTGCAGTGCTCAAAAATAGTTCCAATTAGAGCGGAAGATTGACGACAAATGGGAGCTACGTAAGGTGGAAACGGCGCAGAGTACTCATTGTAAAACCGAGCTCGAACCCCATCCGAATATTGCAACTTATTTGCTTTCAACTCTTTCTGTTGTGTCTCTACCCCTTGGATGCCTGTTACTATCCGCAGCTCTTGGTGGTGCGGTAGCGTTCTCGCTTCCCGCGCTCGGGTTCCCTGCATTCGATACCCGGCATGGTCAGGGATTTTCTCTGGCTCGTGATGAGTGGGTGTTGTTTGCTGTCCTTAGGTTAGTTAGGTTTAAGTAGTTCTAAGTTCTAGGGGACTGATGACCTCAGATGTTAAGTCCCATAGTGCTCAAAGCCATTTGAACCATTTTCGCCATTAGCGGCTGTTATCGTTCGTAGAGTGATACACCACTGCTCACTCAACCACTTGTACAGCTGCCTTACTTGTCACATGCTACCATTTGTCAGAGGTTCAGGGAGAGCATAAGGGAGCAATTGACAGGAAGGGGGGAAAGAAATACGGTGGAAGAAGAATGGGTAGCTTTGAGGGATGAAGTAGTGAAGGCAGCAAAGGATCAAGTAGGTAAAAAGACGAGGGCTGGTAAAAATCCTTGGGTAACAGAAGAAATATTGAATTTAAATGATGAAAGGAGAAAATATAAAAATGCAGTAAATGAAGCGGGCAAAAAGGAATATAGACGTCTCAGAAACGAGATCGACAGGAAGTGCAAAATGGTTAAGCAGGCATGGCTAGAGGACAAATGTAAGGATGTAGAGGCTTATCTCACTAGGGGTAAGGTAGATACTGCCTACAGGAAAATTAAAGAGACCTTTGGAGATAAGAGAACCACTTGCATGAACATCAAGAGCTCAGATGAAAACCCAGATGTAAGCAAAGAAGGGAAAGCAGAAATGTGGAGGGAGTATATAGAGGGTCTATACAAGGGCGATGTATTTGAGGACAATATTATGGAAATGGAGGTGGATGTAGATGAAGATGAAATGGGAGATACGATACTGCGTGAAGAGTTTGACAGAGTGCTGAAAGACCTGAGTCGAAACAAGGCCCCTTTAGTAGACAACATTCCATTGGAACTACTGACGGCCTTGGGAGAGCCAGTCCTGACAAAACTCTACCATCTGGTGAGCAAGATGTATGAGACAGGCGACATACCCTCAGACATCAAGAAGAATATGAAAATTCCAATCCCAAAGAAAGCAGGTGTTGACATGTGTGAAAATTACCGAACTATCAGTTTAATAAGTCACAGCTGCAAAATACTAACGCGAATTCTTTTCAGACGAATGGAAAAACTAGTAGAAGCCGACCTCCGGGATGATCAGTTTCCATTCCGTAGAAATGTTGGAACACGTGAGGCAATACTGTCCCTACGACTTACCTTAGAAGCTAGATTAAGGAAGGGCAAATCTACGTTTCTACCATTTGTAGACGTAGGGAAAGCTTTTGACAATGTTGATTGGAATATTATCTTTCAAATTCTGAAGGCAGCAGGGGTAAAATACAGGGAGCGAAATGCTATTTACAATTTGTACAGAAACCAGATGGTAGTTATAAGAGTCGAGGGACATGAAAGGGAAGCAGTGGTTGGGAAGGGAGTGAGGCAGGGTTGTACCCTATCCCCGATGTTATTCAATCTGTATATTGAGCAAGCAGTGAAGGAAACAAAAGAAAAATTCGTAGTCGGTATTAAAATCCATGGAGAAGAAATCAAAATATTGAGGTTCGCCGATGACATCGTAATTCTGTCAGAGACAGCAAAGGACTTGAAAGAGCAGTTGAACGGAATGGATAGTGTCTTGAAAGGAGAATATAAGATGAACATCAACAAAATCAAGACGAAGATAATGGAATGTAGTCGAATTAAGTCGGGTGATGCTGAGGGAATTAGATTAGGAAATGAGACACTTAAAGTAGTAAAGGAGTTTTGCTATTTGGGGAGCAAAATAACTGATGATGGTCGAAGTAGAGAGGATATAAAATGTAGACTGCAATGGCAAGGAAAGCGTTTCTGAAGAAGAGAAATTTGTTAACATCGAGTATATATTTAAGTGTCAGGAAGTCATTTCTGAAAGTATTTGTATGGAGTGTAGCCATGTATGGAAGTGAAACATGGACGATAAATAGTTTGGACAAGAAGAGAATAGAAGCTTTCGAAATGTGGTGCTACAGAAGAATGCTGAAGATTAGATGGGTAGATCACATAACTAATGAGGAAGTATTGAATAGGATTGTGGACAAGAGACGTTTGTGGCACAACTTGACCAGAAGAAGGGATCGGTTGGTAGGACATGTTCTGAGGCATCAAGGGATCACCATTTTAGTACTGGAGGGCAGTGTGGAGTGTAAAAATCGTAGAGGGAGACCAAGAGATGACTACACTAAGCAGATTCAGAAGGATGTAAGTTGTAGTAGGTACTGGGAGATGAAGAAGCTTGCATTAGATAGAGTAGCATGGAGAGTTGCATCAAACCAGTTTCAGGACTGAAGACCACCACAACAACAACAACAACAACAATCGTATCAACTTCAGGGCGAAGGATTGTAGAAAAGAGAACACAACGCTCTTTGCGTCGCTTCGCAGTGGCCAGAAATTATTCACCGGCCGCGGCATATGCCGTAAACATGCGGTATCTGCGAGCAGGCTCTGCCCCCGCCGTGACCCAGAACAGCGTCGCAGTGTCGCACCGCACCGCCGGCAGCGACGTGTTCGTGTTATCTTACACTCCTGGCAAGCGCTCGTTAAACACACAAACACAATGCTTCCGGACATAAACAAACAAGCGAACGCGAGAGCAAAGTGGCTGTCTGGCCTCGCTTTGCAAGTTGCCCTCCTCGAGCAAAGCAACGCGCCGTTGTCTTCTCGAGGGGGTACTAGCGGCGGCTGAAAGGAGCCTAGACCCCTACCAACTACCACCACCACCGGATTAAATGCTATCTATTTAACTCTCGAGAAAGATATCTCATTTAACACTCCGATTTTTGTAGCTTATGTTGTCAGCTCTTTGTCTCGTTCCTCCGGGTGAAGAGTGTGAGTTACCGGGCACAAAATATCGCTTTCCAAAATAAATAAAAAATGCCACTTGTGGGTGGTTTGAAGAAGTAACTTTTTGTAGTGCCCGTCGTGAGCTGCTCGGTAGGATACTGAGTATGAAGAAAGAAACGTAATCAGTACAGGCTCTCGAGAAAGCGAATACCATTAAATAGTTGCAGCGAGTATTGCGTCCATAACGGACGGCACTATGACGGTTTCAACTACTGATAAATATAATGGAAACGGTTTTCTGCGCTATTCACTCACATACTTTTTTCACTACGCGTTTCAGTGGCTGACACAATCATGTTCAGTTGGAGAATCGAGTAGTTGTATTGCTGATGTTAGTGAAGATCACGGACACTTTCTCACAGCTGCAGGTTATGATGCATCTTTTTCTAGCGATAAATTTGCTAATATGTTTAAAAGATATTAAATAAGAATTCCTTCCCAGACAAAAAATTGTTTTATACAGATTACCCCATAACCTAAAAAGCAGCCAAGATAAATTTTGATGCTCTGACATATATAAAATCATTTGCAGTAAATGCCCAGCTCAGTATACACAAGATTTAAAGAACACATCAACGCTTTCCGATACAACGCACATCACAGATCGGCAACACTCTCCCATAAAAAAGGCACTGGAGTGTGCAGAAAGCAACCTTGAGATGCTAAATAAAATGAACGAAGGACAGAAAATATCTTTCTATGAAAAACTAGAAACCTAAATGCATAGAAGTAAACTTAGGACCAATTATACTCAATCACAGTAATGAAACAGGCTCAATCAACATTATCAAGAGCTTTGACCAGATCTTAAGGCATTTTTTATAATTTACAATACAATTTTTAGCACAGCATTTATCTTATCTCTTCCATTCGTATCCCAATAAATTACACTTAAAGTATGTACGTTCTGTCTGTTTCAACCTGTTTTAATCCTCCTACAGTATATACACATGCTCCTTTTATCCATCTTAGTAACACCAGAAAGAAATTAAGAAACAGAAACTTGTAACACGTTGTACATTAGATTGTTAAGTTGTTCAGCTTTTTCTTGTTTCCGTGCGTAATACATTCTTAATTATCAAAACGTTTATATTCAGCAATAACGGACAAAATTAAATTAATTTTTCTCTAACTATTGAGGCCTCTCTCCCCTGCTTATGCACATGTCCAAGTTCTGTAACAGCTCAATGAATATTTTTAATAAAAGAGGAATGTATTTATTTTCACATAATCATTTAATACAATAACTGAATTTTAATGTACAATAAAGGAATAGCCACGCTCCAGTAATTGTACCTTTCAAGTATCTTTGTATTCAACGTAAACAGGCATATCTCTATTAAACATCTTTGAAGTAACGGTGTAAGCAAATGTGCAGTGTACAGCGTACACAACAAGTGGCAAGGTGCTGCATTTTTCTACTCTGTGACAATGTCAGTTCATGAATACTGCTTTTAGAAAGGTAACAAGGGTGTAGATAACTAGCATTTGTGACTAAGAGCGTAGATAACCAACATCGGTTATAAATGTGCGTAGGTTGTAGTACACAACTGCCAAGTACTGCCTGATGCACTGCCTGGAGATTGTTTTAAAAGGAATTTTTCAAGAGGGCAGTAGTTATCTGCCGCGCTTGCGGTGGTCAGTGAATCTGTCTGGATAAGAACTCCATGCTGTCTTCTGTATAGGACCGTGAAAGGTCAGGGGAAATCTATTGCTATCAATCTTCTCGGGGTGCTAGTTTCAGTGAAGTAGTGAATAGCCTGAAAATCTTACGATTGGGTAATTTCACACTTGCATCGTCCGGAGCACACGGCGTTCTCTTTAACATGTCGAGCACACGTTGGGTTGATCCTGATAAGACACACCAATTCTCATGAGTACCGCGAATAAGAAATTGTTCAGTAACTTGTGTCCGTAATTCCTTCCGGACCTTTATTTTCAAGGAAAATTAGTGTTGATGATGGTTCCACTCTACTTCAATAAATAATGCTAACGACTAAGTTAAAAATTTACTCAACAGAAGTGATAGCGCGAAATGGGCTTTAGACTAATCCCTTTCTTTTGTTTGTGTGCGTGTGCGTGTATGTGTGCGTGTGTGTGTGTGTATGTGTGTGTGTATGTGATCTGAAGGTAATTTTTCATGTTAGTTATTCATATGAATGGAAAATCTCGCCGTCTAGCTTTCTGGCAACATAGAAAGTGAATGTCGCATTAAGGAAATTTTAATAGTCATTCCGTACTCCCATTGATATTTTAAGTGAGTTTTGATCTTGAAATAAATATTTTCTTACATATGATAGTGTGAGCACAATTGTGCTAACGTTTCACTTATAAAATCGGGTAATTTATTTCAAACTCCCTCATTCAATATCCTCCTCTTACATTACCACCACTTGCTAAGTAGGTTAGAAATCATATTAATAATGTTGCTCACGCGGCATATGTTCGCTTTGTCGGGCAACAACAAAGTTATTCACTGTGGATGGTATGTCAGAATGGAAATAATGAAGTCACTCTATAAAAGTCATTAATTTTGGCACTTATCTTGGATGGGCTCCCACGTAGATTTCGTCGAAGTTGTTATGACTCATCTTGTTGATTCTAGGGTGATTCCACTTTGACTACTCAAGGTCCAGATCTGTATTTTAGCAATATTTGAAGACCTAACAAATGCGTTTTTCAGAAAAATCTTACTGATCAAACAATCCCAGATCAGAACAATAGTATGGTAGAAATAATTTTTGACTTGTTCACGATCCATATTTTTGTTAAACTTCTTGTAAATACACATATACTTCTTCTTAATTGTCACATCATCAAGAAAACAGTTTTGTTTCGATCTTCATATACTGAATTTCCACTTTCATCAAACACAGGACTTGACTGTTCTTTTACAAAGCGGCAAAGTGAAACAAAGACTGCTCTGAGCGCATTTGCGCCAAAACGGTTACAAGTAAGTTAAAGGTTATGACAGTCTCACAGAATTGAATACACACAAAAACCATATCACTGTAATATATCGGAGTACCTAAACATTCATAGAACCAAATGTGAATATTGTCACAAAAATATGTTTGTTACTTCGCAGAAAAGTAGTACTATACCTGTATTACTGGTATCGAGAACTGGGTTTGGAGTGCCGTAATTGTCACGTAAATAAAGAACCATTACACCTTCAGGCTTCACCCTTTTTTGTCTCATTCGTTGGTTACATGTACTTTCTAATCCAAAGAGGATACCACTTTGCTCGATAAGAACGAGACTTTTTAGGGGTGTCTCAACTGTTTCTTCGTTCTCAAGTAGTCTAATCCTTTAACTCTTCCATGTGACACAGATCTCCAGCTACACAGAAGACACTCGGATAATAGTTAACGTCTCGTTTCAGAACCCGTTCCCCTTAAGCTGCCTTCAGAACAGAGTAAGTCATTTCTCAAAATATCATATTTCCTTACAACTAATGTATCTAGAAAAGAAGAACCTGTTCCCACCAATCTAAGACACCTGGGATGAGCAAATCACAATATAACTGGATGTGTTTTATATCACTACGAGACGGCAGAAACAAACTTAACGCTTTCAGTGTCAAAGTGGCCTAGCAAACGGAACAATGAAATGTGTGTCAATATGTAGTGTCTGGGAACAGTAATCTGTAAAACTGCTCAATTTAGTACACATGTTTTCAAGTCAGCCATGGGTTCCAGGGGTAGTAAATATTCATACCAGTCACTCAGGAACTCAAGATCGTTCATGCTAGTTTCAATGGTAAGTTTGAAAAAATCTGCATGAATTTAACAACGTCAAATGCTGTTATTGAATCTGTGCCGTCAGGAGGAAGACATATCCCAAACCAAATAGGTCCACACCCAATTACACAATGCGTATACTCGTAAATTCAGGTAATGATTCTCATAAAATGTTTCTTCAAGCACTGGCAAACAGTCTAAAGTACCTGCTGAATGTGTACTAGGCCCTCCACCCACAAATGCACTCGGCACTGTGTTACGCAGACTACCATCAGACACTGTAGTACTGTTGAGTGTGAAACAGCACAGATGGTAGCTGCATCACCTGTATAGAGTCTCGTCCACATTCTGGACCTTCTGCGTACTCTTCTATAACCTCTTCCCAGCAGTTCACTACTAAATCAACCAGGACTTCATCTGTCAATGGAGTTTTGCTACCTTCATGACGTCATTCGTAAATATCTAAAAAAGGTTCAAGTGCGTCAGTATGGTCCCTCTAACTATAAAAACCATCCAATAATGAGTAAATAGTATGTCTATTACAATAAAGTGTATGGGTAAACAGTGTTTTACTAACTGACATGTTGCCAACTGGAAATAAGGGACATCTGTAATGTTTGCACAGCAATGCTTCGATATATTTTAGTGGTCGTTGACGAAATAGATTACTATACAAACATAAATCGTTATCGTCATGTTACGTATTTTCTGTAATCATCCTATATGCGTACTCTTCTATTAATGGAAATAATTTGTATGACCTCAGTGGCTAAAATTTCGAGATAATTTATGAAACAATATTAACTGAAATGTCCATTCTTAATTAGGAGCAGCATTTCACAACATATAATCAGTAAAACGGGATGTATCTTGAAACTGAATTCACGACCATCTATTTGCTTTCACGTAGATCGCGGAAGAAAAACTATTTGTAAATATCCTTACATACGACTCCCGTATTGATGTTTAGAGTATACTGTGGTATGTTCCTGTGAATTACATGTTCCGTCGTTCACATCAGAAGCTGTCAGAAGAGTATTCCACAGACGACTAGCTGAGCACAATATCACCTCTGAAGACGAGTGGCTCAAACACCATCTTGTTAGTTGGTATGTCAGGCCTATCGACTTAGAAACATAAAAAATTATACTTATTGTATAATCTGTTATGAATATACTAATACCAATGAAATCGATTTCCTGTAGTAAATAAAACAATAAACAGTACATAAGGTCAGTGGTATATTTACTTTCCATTCAATCTTCAGGTTTTAGATTGTAGGTTTTAGTGTGCTTTCAAGTGATTGGCTCGTCCCTTGTTATTCCAACAGACATCCTCACTTACCTGGTGCATTACTTTAGATCATTCCGTAATGCATCAACTCCGGCTTTGACTCTAGGTCCTTCCCTTGACTGTTAAGACCGAAACAGCCAGCCTCGAGTATCAACGGTGTTTGGACTTTGTCCAGCCAGAAGCTGATGGGCTTCTCTTCCAATAATGCGATTAAAGTGAGTTTTGATCGGATCCTCCTAGGCGGTCTTACGAGCTGGCTGCTCTCCTCATGACAGGAAGTATTTTCCAGCGGCTGTTGTGTATGAGTTTGCTAAAGTACATGGTCAAACAGAACTTTGCTGAAGAGTGCTGTCAGTCGGAGGATTAAATGACCACAGAGAGCCGGCTTTCTACTCTTGAGTCTGGTTGGCTGAACGGTGGGAGTTCTGGAGGACTGTTGGCTCTTACACTTAAAACGGCTTCTGGCATCGACTCCACATGTTGCTTGCGGAGAAATTACTGGTCTGCAGGTGGTTTACGTAAGACTGAAACCAGTTACCATATCTTAAAAATAAATATCATTTGCGACGTGCACTAATTGTGTTTTGTTTCAGTCCAGACAGCTGCGTCATTAGTTACCTCGAGGTGGTGCTTGGCGAGATGTAACTGGATCCAGTAAATTAAATTTTGCCTGAGGGACTTGTGTTACTTTCGAATAACTTTCGACCTAGTTATATTAAACTGTTATCCTCTTCTGTCGTTGTAAAAATTTCTTATAGATGTTTCTCGAAACCAGCAGGAGGCGGTGTGCGAAATGTTAGCGAAGTACGTGAAGCAGTCCAGTTATTGGATCTCTAGAGCTTTCTGAATGGACGAAGGTGAGAAAAATTTTATCTGAACTTATCGTTCTACAACGTATTTACAAAAGAATGGTGGTTGGACATGTTCATTATTTCTCAGCTTCCACTGTTTGATCAAAAGTATCCGAACACCTCTCTGTACTGCGGGAATGATCACTAGTTGTCACGACAAGCGGACCCGCCAGAGTAAAAGGAGATGAATTATCAAAGGAGTAGTAGTAGTAGTAATAGTAGTAGTAGTAGAATGGATGCTTCGGGAAAGCTCAGTGACTTCCGACGTGGACTATTCATCGCAAGTCAAGTGAGTAACAAACCCGTCCGGGGCATTTCAGCCCTTCTAATGCTGCCAACGTCGACTGTTGGAGATGTGACTGTGAAGTGGAAATGAGAAGGAACAAACGCAGCTAAACCAAGACCAGGCACACTTCATGCAGTGATGGACATTTCTGTTCTACCGAGAGTCCTGACCTGAACCCAAAGGAACACATTTAGGACGAGTTGGAACGACGACTTCGCTCCACACCCCAGCGTCCATCACCGTTACCTTCTCTATTTTCGGCTGTTAAGGGTGAATGGGCCGCCATTCCTCCACAGACATGTTGTTGTTGTTGTTGTGGTCTTCAATCCTGATACTGGTTTGATGCAGCTCTCCATGCTACTCTATCTTGTGCAAGCTTCTTCATCTCACAGTACCTACTGCAACCTACATCCTTCTGAATCTGCTTAGTGTATTCATCTCATGGTCTACCTCTACGATTTTTACCCTCTACGCTGCCCTCCAATACTAAATTGGTGATCCCTTGATGCCTCAGAACATGTCCTACCAACCGATCCCTTCTTCTGGTCAAGTTGTGCCACAAACTTCTCTTCTCCCCGATCCTATTCAATACTTCCTCATTAGTTATGTGATCTACCCATCTAATCTTCAGGATTCTTCTGTAGCGCCACATTTCGAAAGCTTCTATTCTCTTCTTGTCCAAACTATTTATCGTCCATGTTTCACTTCCATACATGGCTACACTCTATACAAATACTTTCAGAAATGACTTCCTGACACTTAAATATATACTCGATGTTAACAAATTTCTCTTCTTCAGAAACGCTTTCCTTGCCATTGCAGTCTACATTTTATATCCTCTCTACTTCGACCATCATCAGTTATTTTGCTCCCCAAATAGCAAAACTCCTTTACTACTTTAAGTGTCTCATTTCCTAATCTAATTCCCTCAGCATCACCCGACTTAATTCGACTACATTCCATTATCTTCGTCTTGATTTTGTTGATGTTCATCTTATATTCTCCTTTCAAGACACTATCCATTCCGTTCAACTGCTCTTTCAAGTCCTTTGCTGTCTCTGACAGAATTACGATGTCATCGGCGAACCTCAATATTTTGATTTCTTCTCCATGGATTTTAATACCGACTACGAATTTTTCTTTTGTTTCCTTCACTGCTTGCTCAATATACAGATTGAATAACATCGGGGATAGGGTACAACCCTGCCTCACTCCCTTCCCAACCACTGCTTCCCTTTCATGTCCCTCGACTCTTATAACTACCATCTGGTTTCTGTACAAATTGTAAATAGCCTTTCGCTCCCTGTATTTTACCCCTGCCACCTTTAGAATTTGAAAGAGAGTATTCCAGTCAACATTGTTAAAAGCTTTCTCTAAGTCTACAAATGCTAGAAACGTAGGTTTGCTTTTCCTGAATCATTCTTCTAAGATAAGTCGTAGGGTCAGTATTGCCTCACGTGTTCCAGTATTTCTACGGAATCCAAACTGATCTTCCCCGAGGTCGGCTTCTACTAGTTTTTCCATTCGTCTGTAAAGAATTCGTGTTAGTATTTTTCATCTGTGACTTATTAAACTGATAGTTCGGTAATTTTCACATCTGTCAACACCTGGTTCCTTTGGGATTGGAATTATTATATTCTTCTTTAAGTCTGAGGGTATTTCGCCTGTTTCATACATCTTGCTCACCAGATGGTAGACTTTGTCAGGACTGGCTCTCCCAAGGTCGTCAATAGGTCCAATGGAATGTTGTCTAATCCGGGGTCCTTGTTTCAGACTTACAATCACCTTAATGAAAGTATTCACTGCAGAAATCACTCTATAACAACATTATAAAAGCGAAAGGTAGACACATCCAGTATTAATATCCATTATCCACCTTAGTAGCTACAGGGAGGGTTAGCGTGGCTGGAAGCCAGCCCAAGGGGCCCTAGCTCTATTCCCAGCTGGTTCGGAGATCTCTCCGTTCGGAAACTTGCGTTGTCCTCAGTATTTCGTCAAGTCGCTTAAATGGCTTCACATAAAGTTGCATCCGGCGGTGAGCTATCACGTGCCAGTGAGAGAATGCCCGCTTATAGCTGCCGGAATACTGGTCCAATGATCCGCTAGCTTACGTGTGCCTACCAAAAAGAAGATTTTCAGTTGTTTGTGAAGCCTCTTTTCCACCATTTCCGGCACCACCAAATGTCAGGAAAACCGATGACATTGCAAACATCCTGGACTAGCTTACAGGAATTAGTTTTGGGAGGGAGCAGCATCTACGTATTATATGGGATACTTCAACAGCTTATTGGTTTCAACTGTGTGATAAGTCGTGTGCGGACAGGAATTGCTCTGTTTTTATGCAAAGGCTTTCTATGTATTAGACCATGTCGCTTTATGCTAGTTCCTGGCTTTCATTTGTTTTCTAGCTATTCACCTTAAGACTCTTTGTTCATGGTTGATCGGTTAGTCACGCACTCGTGAAGCAGCTGTCCATTTGCATTCCAGAATTTGTTAGCATGACTTTACCACCGACGACAGAGTGTTAAATTTTTGCGTCTATGATGTACCGGAGTGCTCGCTCTATTCTGGCGTTTTGCGTCTGGCTCACAGTGGTGAATCCATGTTCCATCACCGTTGACCAACCTTGTTGAAACTGAGTAGCCAATTCCACAGAGACGCTCGAGTAAGCTTTGGCAGATGTCGGTACGACTGGGCCTCAGTCCTATAACGATGCTACCACCTGGATGGTGACTTGCCTACCTGCTAAAGATCTCTCTTGACTTTCCTGTTCGTAGGGACAGTGGTGGACGCTGACGAGCAACCTGCTCCCTCGTTTGGCCATTTTTAAACATCTCTATCTACGAGAAACAGTTTAACGTTACAAACCACTGTCCCCTTATTGTACTGATAGTCTGCGCTCTCCTTTTGCCCCCTTCATCCTTTACGATCTTAGAAAGCGAATCACTGCTCGTTGTTTATCCTTGGAGCAAACTATTAGCTAGCGGAAAGTTTACGCTGTTAATTAACAGAATGGTACTGAAGTGGTCGCGATCGAGTGCTGCGCACATGACTGCACGTATGGCAATGTGACAATTTTAAAGGCGTGTTATGACAAAACTGTAGATACATTTTTCCACGTTAAGTTGGACAGGCTTATTAAGCCAATTCAGTAAGAGCAATAACGCAGATTACTGCTCCAAACCTATCGTAAATATTTTCAACTTAATAAAGAGAATTAGTCGCTTCATTTTCTTCACATGTCACACTACTGTTTATACGCATTATACCCGGCCGAACTAAGGAGACAGACTTCACGTAACGCCGCGGTAGCAACGAAGACGAGATGTAAGGACATTCTAACACCATCAGAGTCTCAAAACATGGGCCAAATGGCTCTGAGCACTATGGGACTTAACATCTGTGGTCATCAGTCCTCTAGAACGTAGAACTACTTAAACCTAACTAACTTAAGTCATCACACACATCCATACCCGAGGCAGGATTCGAACTTGCGACCGTAGCGGTCACGCGGTTCCAGACTGAAGCGCCTAGAACGCACAGCCACACCGTCCGGCATCAAAGTATCCATACCTTCTCAAATGAGTAGTGTTCAAGTCGTTTTGCCATGTTGCTCATATGAATACTACAAAAGCATCGATACTTTTTCAGTTACTTACATAGAAACGAAGTAATGCTGATATACATATACTATACTGGAATGCTTACTTGATGCGTTCAAATAAAAGACATTAAATACTTTTATTTCTTTATTAATGACGATCGTTAAATGCAAATGTCTCCTTTTCGAAGGTTTCGGAATAACAACAATTGCGTAAATAATCAGGAGACAACTTATTTCTGTTCTGGGTCTTACTTAGACCAGCTTTGGAAATAGATGCTCACTAGGCCCAAATGTTACAATGACGGTAAGATATTGTTGAGGATGTTTGTAGAAACAGGGAAAAATGACTTCCACGTATGACCACTCTGCAAGTGGGTTGATTTTTTAAATAAATTACTGGCGTTGAGAAGTGGTGTGTTTCCTTTTATCTCTTTGCGTCCGTGCTCTAGCTGTTCATGATGTCTTAAAAAGTCAAACTCCTGTGTTATATTAGATGCAGCAAAATCTTCCTCCGATTCACTTGGGTACTTTTCAGTTTTTGTGTGGCTACGTCTGTTGATATAAAATTAATCATCGGTATAATTTTCGATATTATAACAAACTTTTTCGCAGACGCATCTCTAGTGACGTATCTAAAAGGCTCAAACAAAGTATTAAATTAGTTGAATGTTTCTATCTCTACAGCAGACACAAACGAACCTTCGCTCACATGCTACTACGATATGCAAATAAAATCTATTCGATACAAGTGCTTTTCTTTCGGCATTGCATTAGTACCGAAAAACTTATTCGATTACAAAAGTACTAGGTACAGACACAAAAGTATCGTATACTTACTTGCATTTAGTTGTATTGAAGTTAATTTATCTTTTTATCGAAAGTTTTTGGATTTGACTATAACCGTTATCTTACCGTTTATGTGTCTTCGTGCACACTCGTACACGCGCGCGCACGCGCGCGCGCGGGTGTGTGTGTGTGTGTGTGTGTGTGTGTGTGTGTGTGTGTCAGTATGTGTCAGGGGTGACGAGATTGTGTTTTCTTTTCTCCAAGTAATTTACCACCTCTAAAAATGTTATGCGTCGACATTTCGTCTACTATAATTGTTGTATATTGTTCAAACATCATGTCGGATCTAACAATCTTATAATTATGATGAACTGGCCGTGTCAATTTACTCTGGTGTCCGGAATTTAAGCAACAAACAGAAATTTCTCGAGGTTGAGTTTACTTTGCCACAGAACAGTATAAACAGATGATAGTAAAGTAGAAACAATGCAATGAACACAAAACGTAATCAACTGCAACATGCAAAAGGTAGACAAAAATATTCTTGGTTTTTTTTCAGCTTAATGGATTTGCACACAAATTCTGACAACTGGTTAATGCGCTCAGAATGGATTGTGAGCGCCTCTGGCACTAATGTAGTCCTGACGACGACCGGACATGCTGTGAATGATATCATTAATCTCATGTTGAGGCAATAAGGCCCATTCTTCATGCACAGCAACTCACACGCCTTGGAGTGTGGTTGGTGGATGTTGACGTGGTGCAACCGCTCTCCTAGAGCATTCCAGAGATGCTCTACCGGTAGAGCGAGCCGGACACGCCATATGTGCAATATTATCCGTTTCCAATAAACATCAATCACCTGTGCTCTATGAGGTCGAGTATCGTCGTCCATCAGTACGAAGTCTGGGCCCAAAGCGCCACGCAACAACCGCTCATGAGATCGCAAGAGATCCTCACGGTACCTTACAGCAGTTAAATATTAATGATTCACCCGCACAATTTCGTGAAGGGGTGTTCGTGCGATAAATATAATCCCTGCCCACACCATTAGGGATCCTCCTCGGCATCGGTTTCTTTCCACAATGTTTGGATCTCGCAATATTATTCCACGTGCCCTCGAACGCAATTCCGTCAAGGATCACTGTCCTGACAAAATATGGACACCTCTGTAGAAAGCACATTGGACCACCGTTCGACCGTCGAGGTGGCATGTTGAAGGCTCCACTCTAGACGGTCCCTTTTGTGAAGACACGCCAGAGCTATACAGACAGCGGGTCACCAATAATAAAGACTTCCCTCTGATGAAGCCTTTTCTACACCCTTTGCCTGGATGCAACACGTCCATGGGGTGCTGCCAGGTCATATGCCAGATGCTGCGCAGTACTAAGGCTGTACCGTCGTGCCCTTACAGCCAAATAACGGTCCACTCTTTCTAATGTCACACGTGGTCGGCTCTGTCCTAGCCTCCGGGATACAGTTTCGGTCTCTATAAACTGTCGCCTCATCCGAGAAACAAAAGAACATTTCACATTAAGCCATCGGGCCACATCAGTTCGCGACTCAGCTGCTTCCATTCTTCCTATGCCCCTCCACAGCGGAGAGTCTGTAGGCGCCTTCTCTGAGTCATACTGCACCGTCTATGGCTGTGTACAAAGCAATTGTGGATGTGGGACTACACTCCTGGAAATTTAAATAAGAACACCGTGAATTCATTGCCCAGGAAGGGGAAACTTTATTGACACATTCCTGGGGTCAGATACATCACATGATCACACTGACAGAACCACAGGCACATAGACACAGGCAACAGAGCATGCACAATGTCGGCACTATTACAGTGTATATCCACCTTTCGCAGCAATGCAGGCTGCTATTCTCCCATGGAGACGATCGTAGAGATGCTGGATGTAGTCCTGTGGAACGGCTTTCCATGCTATTTCCACCTGGCGCCTCAGTTGGACCAGCGTTCGTGCTGGACGTGCAGACCGCGTGAGACGACGCTTCATCCAGTCCTAAACATGCTCAATAGGGGACAGATCCGGAGATCTTGCTGGCCAGGGTAGTTGACTTACACCTTCTAGAGCACGTTGGGTGGCACGGGGTACAACGGACGTGCATTGTCCTGTTGGAACAGCAAGTTCCCTTGCCGGTCTAGGAATGGTAGAACGATGGGTTCGATGACGGTTTGGATGAACCGTGCACTATTCAGTGTCCCCTCGACGATCACCACAGGTGTACGGTCAGTGTAGGAGATCGCTCCCCACACCATGATGCCGGGTGTTGGCAGTGTGTGTCTCGGTCGTATGCAGTCCTGATTGTGGCGCTCACCTGCACGGCGCCAAACACGCATACGACCATCATTGGCACCAAGGCAGAAGCGACTCTCATCGCTGAAGACGACACGTCTCCATTCGTCCCTCCATTCACGCCTGTCGCGACACCACTGGAGGCGGGCTGCACGATGTTGGGGCGTGAGCGGAAGACGGCCTAACGGTGTGCGGGACCCCAGGAGCAACAGTGTCCCTAATTTGCTGGGAAGTGGCGGTGCGGCCCCCTACGGCACTGCGTAGGATCCTACGGTCTTGGCGAGCATCCGTTCGTCGCTGCGGTCCGGTCCCAGGTCGACGGGCACGTGCACCTTCCGCCGACCACTGGGGACAACATCGATGTACTGTGTAGACCTCACGCCCCACGTGTTGAGCAATTCGGCGGTACGTCCACCCGGCCTCCCGCATGCCCACTATACGCCCTCGCTCAAAGTCCGTCAACTGCACATACGGTTCACGTCCACGCTGTCGCGGCATGCTACCAGTGTTAAAGACTGCGATGGAGCTCCGTATGCCACGGCAAACTGGCTGACACTGACGGCGGCGGTGCACAAATGCTGCGCAGCTAGCGCCATTCGACGGACAACACCGCGGTTCCTGGTGTGTCCGCTGTGCCGTGCGTGTGATCATTGCTTGTACAGCCCTCTCGCAGTGTCCGGAGCAAGTATGGTGGGTCTGACACATCGGTGTCAATGTCTTCTTTTTTCCATTTCTAGGAGTGTATTTTGGAAATACTACCTCGCTTAATAGATCCCCTGACGTCTTTTCTGGAGTAGCTGTCCGTTTATCGCAATGCCGTCTTCCGTGTAGAACACGATCGTAACGACATCTGTTGACAGATTGTTTGATTATGTCGTGAATTAGACACAGGACGAATATATGGCATATTGTTGCTTTCATTTTGGCCACCAGCGTATATTGCACGCTGCGCTAACAACAGCAAATCCGCTAGGATTCAACGGAGGTGCAGTACCTACGGTCATGACATCGTACAGAAATCAAGGAGAACGGTCTCTGACAGACATGGTGGTACAGCTCAAGTTCGTTTTCTTCTAGTGACAGCTTTTGGATACGTCTTGCAAGATGACGTCTGCTGTTGGTTTATAGGATGTAAGAAATTGAACCCGGCTGCTGTGGCCGAGCAATTCTAGGCGCTTCAGTCTGGAACCTCGTGACCATTACGGTCGCAGGTTAGAATCCTGCCTCGGGCTTGGGTGTGTTTGATGTCCTTAGGTTAGTTAGCTTTAAGTAGTTCTATATTCTAGGGAACTAATGACCTCAGATGTTAAGTCCCATAGTGCTCACATCCACTCGAACCATTTTTAAGAAATTTAAAATAACAATATATGTAGGTGAGTAAGAAGTCTAAATATGTCATTGGTGGAAAAATGATTCATGATTAAGAGTATCAATAAAATTGCGAGGCTATTGCAGAAGGCTAATGTCGGCGTGTCCAAGCATATAATATAAATTATTGATGTGCAATATCTGAAACACATGTTGCAGATGTTTCGATTAGATAAAGGAACTCCTTAACACAACGTGGCATTTCTACATGACAAGTTCAAAAACATAGACAACACGCACAATTTATATGTACAATCTTTACTTTTGATTGCGATTTTGTGGACGACGTCTGTATAAAGTGTCTAAGCCTTTAGAGGTTGTAAGAGATTACCGACCACACATTCGTACTGAAAAAATCTTCATGATATCGGGTGCATTAAAGATAATAAACAGTCAGAATTGTAGATAACTGGCAGCTACTGTCGTGGCAGAAGCTAATGCAGTGTCATGCGCGCGCGCGTGTGTGTGTCGAGATCCCTATGCTAGCACACGGGATTCAACGCCGCATCTCCCGCAGTAGTCTCGAGCTCCGTGGTGATTCTCCTTGAACGGAAAGTTTCCGGCGTACAGGAGGTTACTGCAGAACGGAAGAGTTGCCCTAATTAGATGGTAAGCATTTATGTTACCACCTCCCGCAGCCTCCTCCTTCCCCAACCAACTAATACTCCCACCCTGTTCAGAAAGTAAAACTGAAACAGCGCAGCCTGCTCAACAGAAAAAAATATATATATCTGTATTCGCGGCTGCAGATTAGCCAAACAAGGGAAAAAAACTCACTGTGAATGCGTACATTGAATGAAAATTTCTATACATACTCACATTTGTAATTAAAAAAATTAATGGAAGCTGCTACAGAGCAGACTAAAACAACGGGCATTCCAAGCGCGCCAACTGAATCACAGTCGGACGAGCGAATTGATTAAATATTAAACGCCTTTGAGATTTTTTACCTGTGCCTGCTTTTTCCAAGCCAACAGTGCGAATTAAACAGTAATGGACATCCACCCGGACAACTGTCGAATTGTTGGTTAAAAGTGAAGTCCATTACTCCGTGCAAATGGAAGAATCGATTGCCCTCCCCCTTTGACACACGCGTTTACCGTATCTTGTCCTAGAAAGAAACATGAGAAGTATTGCTACATAGCCCAGGTGATATGTTATCATCTTTGCAAGGAGCCTGTCATTGACTTCGTGAGTATTTTCCATTGAGGTATACGTAATTCTATCTTTGGGTGGTGATTCTCTTTGTTTAGAAATTAGATGAAAATAGCTGTGTTTGATTATGTTAATTCATTACGATCGCTTTCTGAACTCAGATGGTTTCTTCATCAGATACGTGCCGTGTGACAAATTGCTGCGGACTCGCAAAGTATAATTCTGCGCGTGAGCAGCAATTACAGTGTCAAAATATGTGCCTAATGATGAAGCCATCGGAACTTCGAAAGCGATCGAAATAAACGAACATCGTTAGATACAACGCTCTGAAATTTTCATAATAACGAAAATATATAGCTATTCTACTCAAGAATAGTGTATCAGCTGACTTCCCATTCTTTTCAGCGAAAAACAACCTTATTGTTGAAAAAGATTAACATAGAAAATACGTTACTTGTGAAGCTCAAATTCAATTTCACAATTACGAAATTAATTAAGCCAAATTTCTAATCGTAATATGCTGTGCAAAGTAAGGAACTACAGAAATATATCAGCCGGAAAGTAAAGGGAGAAAACTAAAATTACTTTAAATATTGACCTGTTCCTTAATAACCAAACCCAAATCCATTACTCGTCCTTATTAAAATAGCAGGCAGTTATTATTCCTATCTCCGTTACGTAATAAACTCGTTATAACATGCTGCACACCCACATTCTATACACTTCTTTCTTCCCCTCCCTTTATTCGGTTTGTTCGTCACATTCACCACTTTATCCATATGACATAGCATCCTGTGCCATTACCCACAGAACATTTCTGTTTATACACTTACGTAGTGTTAATATTTGAATATACTGTAATATAATATTTATTTGTTCAGATTCCCTTTAGGCTTGTGTTTTTCATCGACATAGTCAAAAAAGTCACATATCTCCGTAAGCATTCTTTGCACAGCTATGAATTATCACTGCAGTGGTACGGTCTATCTGTTTACCATTAAGTCATCTGACAATGGCCTAAGAACCCGAAAGCCGATTCCTAATGAGCTAATAAATATTATTGTGGAGCATTAATACTTTTTATTCAGGTTATTAGTATTGGCTGGGAGATCAAATTATCAACAGCCTACAGAAAATGAGGTTTCGGCCACTAAATAGCTAATTATTTATTTCTATTCGAGTTTTTGGAATAGTCAGTTCTTCTTCATATGTCTGTAGTATATTTTTAAGAGCTTTGCTTATCGTCTCTCATGCATATTTTAGGTCAAAACTTGAAAATGAAGCCGATAACAGCGACACACAATATACTCCTGCACATTCTTGGATGCACGTTGATTCATATTAACTTCTTTTATCCTATAGTCTCTGTATAACCAGCAGCTGTAAAATTGCCCCATACCTAAGTAGCAAATCCACGTATGTCAAAATAAATAGCGACAGTAGCGACTGAAGACGTCCACGAGAGAGATCTCCTATATCCTACCAGCAGGCTCTGTTAAATAACATGGATTAATAATAATGCTCTGGTCCCTTTAACCCCCACAAACCAACCAACCAACCAATAATAATGCAAGAAAACTTTTTATTTTGCAACTAAAATAACGTTACACATTGGAGAGCAGAACAAAGAAACCTATCCGTGCGTACACTACATTCAGTACGCACCACACTTCACAAAACATCGATTAATTAACTATACCATCATTATATTAATTTCATGTAGATCGTCGGCTTTCTATAACCTCTAGGAACGTATACTGTGCTCGAACAATATGAAATAGCTCGAACGAAACAATCTATAGACACACAGCCAGCACGAATTCAGAAAATATCGTTCTCTCTTTACTCACGCGAAGTACTGAGTTATAGACAGGGATCTCGGTTTGATTCCATATTTCTAGGAACCCAGGAGGCTTTTTACACCCTTTCTCACAAACGGCTTGTAATAAAATTGCCTTACCATGAAGTATCTTCTCCGTTTCACGACTGGATGCATGATTTCATGTCAGAGAGATGACAGTTCACAGTAATAATTAACGGGAAGTCATCGAGCACAACAGAAATGATACCTGGAATTCACCAAGGAAACGTATACCGTCGAATGTACTTAATATATTTAGGAGATAATGTGAGCAGCCCTCTTAGGTTGTCTACAAATGATGCTGCCGGTCACCGTCTAGTAAACTAGTCAAAAGTTCGTTACTAATTACAAATCGATTTACACAAGATGCCTGCATAGTGTAAAAAACGGCAGTTGATCCTGTACAACAAAAAGTACGTGATGCTCCACATGAATGTAAGTTAATTTTCATTTACACGGTAAACTATACAAATTTAAAGTTTTAAGATTCAGCTAAATACTTAGGGATTACAACTACGAACAGCTTAAGTTGGAACCATCACATAGAAGATGTTGCAGGATACGCGAACCAAAGACGATGCAACAGATCTGCTAAAGAGATTGCATACACTGCGTTTGTCCGCCCTCTTCTCGATTACTGCTGCGCAGTGCGGATTTCTTACTACATTGGATTCATAGAGAAGACTGAAAAAGTTCAAAGAAGGGCAGCTTGTTTTGTACTCAGAGAGAGAGTCTCGTGAAAACGATAAACAAGCTCAGGTGGCAACCGTTCGAACAGAAACGTTTTTCGTTGAGGCGAGAACCCTTCCCGACATTTCAGTCACCAACTTTCTTCTCAGAATGCCAAACTTTTTTGTTGATTTTCACCTGTATATGCGGATAAATAAGAGGAATCAGAGGTCGCACCAAAGATTTATGTGCAGGTTTTTCCCACTGTCTTTTTACAAAGTGGCAGGGCATAATATGTGATCCGCTAAAATGTGATTAGCTAGATTGAATATTTATATCCTACTGACATCGATGTCCTCAGAGACAGAACCTTGGAGACTGTAGTGGTAGTTGTAAGAAACTGTTATATGAATTTATGACTGATATCCGGAGTCCGATACTCGGACTATGTCCGGTGAAGAAGTGGCTTTAGCCAAAGTAAACGAGCTAGTTTCCACCTTTGAAAGCAGGTAGAGAAAATCGTTGCGCATTTAGAGCTCCATACATGTTTCAGTAGCTTCTGCTCGCAGAGGTTTACACAACTTCAAACTGAAGTATTACAAAGTAATAGTACTATTCAAAAGACGACTGATGATGTTGCTTGACTTCAGTATTTCAGTTATCAAACACAGTCTTTATGTGAGGGAGATATTAATCCGGAAATATTCATTTTATCTGACGAAGCATGGCTGCAATTAGCATTGTATGCGAATTCGCTGAATAATCCACCTCGATCTCTAAAAATCCCCATCAATTATGCCAGTAGACTACGTTGGCGTGGAAACAGGAGTCCCCGCACTTCTATTCTCGAGAATTAGAAAGTAGTAGTCTTGATTAGAATACATTGTTAGAAATTCTAAAGAGAAAAAGTGAGAAATACGGAGAGGGAAAATGTTACCCACAACTTTTACAGAACCCGGACTGCCGTTAGAAGTGTGTCTAAATATTCAGTATTTACAGTTCTTCACATTAGACTGAGGTGACGGAAGAAATGGGATGTCTCCTAATATCGTGTCAGACCACTCTTCGTCCAGCACAGCGCAGCAACTCGACGGCGCATGGATTCACCTTGTCGTTGGAAAGTCCCCTGCAGAAATGTTCAACCATGCTGCCTATATAGCTCTCCATAATTGCGAAAGTGTGACCAATGCAGGATTTTTTGCACGAACTGACCTCCTGATTATGTCCCATGAATGATCTATAGGAGATCTTGGTGGCCAAGTCATTCGCTCGAACTGTCCAGAATGTTCTTCAAACCAAACCGTTGTTTGGGAACATAATGAATGGCTGCAAATGATCTCCGTGTAGTAGAACATAGCCATTTCCAGTCAATGATCGGTTCAGTTGGTCCAGAAGACGCAGTCCACTCAACATAATCATGACCCACACCTTTATGGAGCCACCATTAGCCTTCGCACTTCCTCGTTGACAACTTGAGTCCATGGCTTTGTGGGGTCTGCGCCACACTGGAACCCTATGATCACCGCTTACCAACAGAAGTAGGGGCTCATCTGACCAGTCCACAGTTTTCCAGTCGTCTAAGGTCCAAACGATGTCGTCACGAGGCAAAGAGAGGAGATGCAGGTGATGTCGCGCAGTTAGCAAAGGCCGTCTGTCATAGCCCGCTAACTTTGCCGCAATATCCTAACGGGTACTTTGGTCCTTTTTTTTCTAGTCATCAGTCTTCTCACTGGTTTCATGCTGCCCGCCATTAAATTCCTCTCCTGCACAAACCGCTTAATCCCAGAATAACATTTGTTACCTTCATCCTCAGTTATTTGCTAGATATATTGAAGTCGACGTCTTCGTTTCCAAATTTTGCCCTCTAGAGCTCCCTCTAACACAATGGAAATTATTCCCTGATGTCTTAACAGAGGTCCTATCGTCATCCCTTCTTCTTGCAGGAATTCCTTTCCTCTCCATTTCTGCGCAGAGCCTCCTCATTCTGTACCTAATTTTCGCATTCGCCTGTAGCACAACATCTCACATGCTGCGATTCTCTCCTGTTCCGGTTTCCCACAGCCTAGGTTCACTGCCATACAATTCTATGCCCCAATTGTACATTCTCAGAAATTTCTTCCTCAAATTATGGCTTTTGTTTGATACTAGTAGAGGTCTCTTCAACAAAAACGCCCTTTTTAGCACTGCTATTATTCTTTTAATGTCCTGCTTACTCCGTCGATCATGATTGCAAAAATTACTCTGAGCACTATGGAACTTAACTTCTGAGGTCATCAGTCCCCTAGAGCTTAGAACTAATTAAACCAAACTAACCTAAGGACATTACACACATCCATACCAAAGGCAGGATTCGAACATGCGACAGTAGGGGTCACGTGGTTCCAGACTGTAGCGCCTAGAACCGTTCGGCCACCACGGTCGGCGATCATGAGCTTTTTTGCTGCCTAAACAGTAGAAGTCCTTAAGTTCATCTACTTTGTGACCATCAATCCTGATGTTAAGTTTCTCATTTCCGCTACTTTCATTACTTTCGCCTATCTTCGATTTACTCTCAGTCCATATTTTTTACTCATTAGACAGTTCATTCCATTTAGAAGATCCTGTAATTCTTCTTCAATTTCTCTGAGGATGGAAATATCATCAGCAAATTTTATCTTTGATATCCTTTCACCGTGAACTTTGATTCGACTCCTGTACCTTTCTTTTATACCCATCACTCCTTCTTCGATGTATAGATTGACCAGTAAGGGTGAAAGACAACATCCTTGTCTTACACCCTTTTTAATCCGAGCACTTCGTTCTTGGTCTTCTATTCTTATTATTCCCACTTGGATCTTTTACATGTTATATATTACCCATCTCTCCATGTGGTTTACGCCTATTTTCCTCAGAATTTCAAACATCCTCTACTATCTGACATTGTCTAACGCTTTTTCCAGGTCGACAAATCCTACGAAAGTGTCTTGATTTTTCTTCCATCTTGCTTCCATTATTATGCACAACTTCAGGACAGCTTCTCTGGTGCCTTTTACCTTTTTCTAAAACCAAATTGATCGTCATCTAACTCACCCTCAAGTTCGTTTTCCATTCTTCTGTGCATTACTCTTATCAGCAATTTGGATGCATAATCTGTTAAGTTAATTGTGCACCAATTCTTGCACTTTTCCGCTCTTGAATCTTCAGGATTGTGTGGAAGATATCTTCCAAAACTGGTGTACAACGCCAAACTCATACATTCTACAGACCAATGTGAGTAGTCGTTTTGTTGCCACTTCCCCCATTGACTTCAGAAATCCTGATGGAATGTTATTATCTCTTCTGCCTTATCTGATTTTAAGTCTTCCAATTCTCTTTAAACTCTGATTCAAATACTGGATCCCCTATCTCTTCTGTATCGACTCTTGTTTCTTCGTCTATCACCTCATCAGACAATTCCTTCCCATCAGAGAGGCCTTCAGTGTACTCTTTCCATCTATTCGCTCTCTCCTCTGTATTTAACAGAGGAATTCCCATTGCACTCTTAACGTTACCAATCTTGCTTTTCATTTCACAGAAGGTTGTTTTGACTTGTCTGTATGCTGAGCCTGCCCTTCCAACAATTATTTCTTTTTCGATTTCTTCATATTCTTCATGCAGCCATTTGGCCTTAGTTTCCCTGCACTTCGTCTTTATTCCTTTTCTAAGTGACTTGTAATTCTGTATTCCTGAAGTTCCCTGAACATTTTTGTACTTACTTCTTTCATCGATCAACTAAAGTATTTCTTCAGTTACCCATGGTTTCTTCGTAGTTTCCTTCTTTGTATCTATGTTTTTCTTTCCAACTTCTGTGACTACCCTTTTCAGAGACGTCCATTCATTTTCAACTAATTTGCCTACTTAGCTATTCCTTATCACAGTATCTATCGCCTTAGAGAACTTCAAGCGTATCTCGTCATTGCTTAGCACTTCCGTATTCCACTTCTTTGCATATTGATTCTGCCTGAATAGTCTCTTAAACTTCAGCCTACCCTTCATCATTACTACAATGTTATCTGAATGTACATCAGGTCCCGATTACGCCTTACAGTGCAGTGTCTGATTTCGGAATCTCCGTCTGACCATGAGGTAATCTAACTGAAATCTCCCCGTATCACCCGACCTTTTCGAAGTATATCTTCTCCTCTTGATTCTTGAACGCAGTATTCGTTATTACTAGGTGAAATTTATCCCAGAACTCAATTAGTCTTCCTGCTTTCACATTCCTGTTACCAAGCTCATATTCTCCCCTAACCCTTTATTCTACTCCTTCCCCTACAACTGCATTCTAGTCTTCCGTGACTATTAGTTTTCATATCTCTTTACGCACTGAATTACACGCTCAATATCCTCATATACACTCCTGGAAATGGAAAAAAGAACACATTGTCACCGGTGTGTCAGACCCACCATACTTGCTCCGGACACTGCGAGAGGGCTGTACAAGCAATGATCACACGCACGGCACAGCGGACACACCAGGAACCGCGGTGTTGGCCGTCGAATGGCGCTAGCTCCGCAGCATTTGTGCACCGCCGCCGTCAGTGTCAGCCAGTTTGCCGTGGCATACGGTGCTCCATCGCAGTCTTTAACGCTGGTAGCATGCCGCGACAGCATGGACGTGAACCGTATGTGCAGTTGACGGACTTTGAGCGAGGGCGTATAGTGGGCATGCGGGAGGCCGGGTGGACGTACCTCCGAATTGCTCAACACGTGGGGCGTGAGGTCTCCACAGTACATCGATGTTGTCGCCAGTGGTCGGCGGAAGGTGCACGTGCCCGTCGACCTGGGACCGGACCGCAGCGACGTACGGATGCACGCCAAGACCTTAGGATCCTACGCAGTGCCGTAGGGGACCTTACCGCCACTTCCCAGCAGATTAGGGACACTGTTGCTCCTGGGGTATCGGCGAGGACCATTCGCAACCGTCTCCATGAAGCTGGGCTACGGTCCCGCACACCGTTAGGCCGTCTTCCGCACACGCCCCAACATCGTGCAGCCCGCCTCCAGTGGTGTCGCGACAGGCGTGAATGGAGGGACGAATGGAGACGTGTCTTCTTCAGCGATGAGAGTCGCTTCTGCCTTGGTGCCAATGATGGTCGTATGCGTGTTTGGCGCCGTGCAGGTGAGCGCCACAATCAGGACTGCATACGTTCGAGGCACACAGGGCCAACACCCGGCATCATGGTGTGGGGAGCGATCTCCTACACTGGCCGTACACCTCTGGTGATCGTGAGGGGACACTGAATAGTGCACGGTACATCCAAACCGTCATCGAACCCATCGTTCTACCATTCCTAGACCGGCAAGGGAACTTGCTGTTCCAACAGGACAATGCACGTCCGCATGTATCCCGTGCCACCCAACGTGCTCTAGAAGGTGTAAGTCAACTACCCTGGCCAGCAAGATCTCCGGATCTGTCCCCCATTGAGCATGTTTGGGACTGGATGAAGCGTCGTCTCACGCGGTCTGCACGTCCAGCACAAACGGTGGTCCAACTGAGGCGCCAGGTGGAAATGGCATGGCAAGCCGTTCCACAGGACTACATCCAGCATCTCTACGATCGTCTCCATGGGAGAATAGCAGCCTGCATTGCTGCAAAAGGTGGATATACACTGTACTAGTGCCGACATTGTGCATGCTCTGTTGTCTGTGTCTATGTGAATGTGGTTCTGTCAGTGTGATCATGTGATGTATCTGACCCCAGGAATGTATCAATAAAGTTTCCCCTTCCTGGGACAATGAATTCACGGTGTTCTTATTTCAATTTCGAGGAGTGTACTTTCTCTATCTCTTCATCTTCAGCCTGCTAAGTCGGCACGTATACCTAGACTGTCGTTGTCTTTGCTGATCGTCGTACGTCCAACATCGATTTACGCGGTTATTTCAAGCAGTGCTCCTTGTCTGTTAGAACTGACAACCCTACGCAAACGCCGTTGCTCTCGGTCGTTAAGTTACGGCCGTCGGCAGCTGCGTTGTTCGTGATGAGAGGTAATGACTGAAAAGTGGTATTCTTGGCACATTCTTGACACTGTCGATTTCCTAACTATATCCGAAATGACATGTTATATGCCTGTAGCTCCAAATACAATCTGCATTCAAAGCCATTAATTGCGTCATGATGTGATAATCACGTCGGAAATACTTTCAAATGTATGATATGAGTACAAATGACAGCTATGATAATGCATTGCTCTTTTATACCTAGTGCACGCGATACTACCGCCATCTATATGTGTGCATAACGCAATTCCATGACTCGTCACCTCAGTGTGTAGCCCATTTTTAGTAGACTGCGATACGCGTCTTTCCTGTACTCTATGCGACTCTACTACAAACCGTCTCGATTAATCCGTATGAACTGTGTAGCAATCTCTTTCTGTGGTCACACAGAAAATTTTAAGTATTTGGACTAAGTTTTTGCTTTCGATTAATGGGAGCCATTCACGCGTTGCAGCCCATGTTGTTCTGTTCGTTTGAAGTATCTTCGCCATTATCCTATATTTGCTGTTTCGATGCTTTATTGTGCAGTCCAGTGTGTGTGCTGTATTTTTATGTTGCGAGGAAAACCGCCTTTATGTGACGGAGATCTATGGTGTTGTGCATATACTGAAATGCACGCCGCGCGAGGCAGCCGTGCGGTCTGGGGCGTCTTGTCTCGGTTCGCGCGGCTCCCTCCGTCGGAGGTTCGAGTCCTCCCTCGGGTATGGATGTCTGTTGTAAGTTAGTTTAATTTACATTCAGTAATGTGTAATCTTAGGGACTGATAACCTCAGCAGTTTGGTCCCATAAGATATTACCACCACTGAAATGCGCGAAGAATCTGGTGAGGCGATTACAATTTATTTGCTGTGGTAAAGATTATTTTTCGTGTCGACGTTAGTTGGGCACTGCTTAGTTAAGATTATTCTGCAAGTAGGCACTGGGTCTTGTGCTTGCACCCAGTGAATTTTTCGCTTATACGTGACTGATTGGAACCTTGTTATAGTGTCGCACGGTGGTTTTATCTCACATCATGATGTTTTAAATTCAAAGATGTAACCCTATCGTAAAGTATAAACATGAGTTTCTTTACTCATACAAACGAAGATTTGCGAAGGCGATGTTTCTTCGGCTTGTAAGGCTAAATACTGTAAATTTTAATTACGAGAATCCCGCGGGACTGTGAAGTTGTTTCCTTGTATTCAGAGATGATATACTGCTTGTTAATTCACTTCTATCGGTTCCATTTTACCGCGAAGCCAACCATTCTTTGCATTTAGGCGTTTAAATGGGGCATTTTTCTTAGGCACTGTTGTGTTATTTATGGTTATTTGTGTGAACTAACTACACAAGTCACATGCACTCTGATGATCAGGCAGTCACTTGTGAGAGCCGCGCGGGATTAGCCGAGCGGTCTTAGGCGCTGCAGTCATCGACTGTGCGGCTGGTTCCGGCGGAGGTTTGAGTCCTCTCTCGGGCATGGGTGTGTGTGTTTGTCCTTCGGATAGTTTAGGTTACGTAGTGTGTAAGCTTACTGACTGATGACCTTAGCAGTTAAGTGCCATAAGATTTCACACCCGTTAAAACATTTCTTTAAAACTTCTCTGTTTGCTATTAGGTGGGATGTGCACAGAAAGGTAGATCGAACGGTGCTGCTCTGCTGATTACTGTTTGCAACACACTGTGCTACGTAATATTACTCAGTATTACGATGTCATTTACGAAGGAGTGTCGGGATTTAAAGCTTCGATCTGATGATTAACTGTCTTTCAGTGTATTGGATCCACGTTTAAAAACGATAAAAAAGACTCAGTGCACAGCTGGACGATATAAGCAGAAAGCTCACACATCTTTACTGTAATCCAGTCATTTACGAACAACACACTTATTACACAGTACACATGCATTAGAATGCACACCTTTGAGATAGGACTTGGAGAGTTGATATTAGTCAGGAACGCCTTTAACGTGACAAAGACGCCATTATCAACAGCTTTGGACAAGGTCGTGTAATATGACTACGAATGTTCCTTCAGCGATATTGCGGAAAGACTTGGCACAATGTAGCCACTGTACATGATTCTTAGCAGCCGTAGTCATGATGATACTACCGAGAGGGAAGACCATAGTATTCGGCGTATGCCTCTGGTGCATCATGCTGCATCTGTAGCAGCAATCGGAGCAGCAGTTGGCAGCACTGTGACACAACGAACTGTTACAAATCAGTTACTTCAAGGACAGCTTCCAGCCAGGCGCCCTCTACCGTGCATTCCACTGACTCTAAACTACCGCCACTAACTACCGCCACTTCCGTGGTGTCAAACGAGAGCTCATTCGAGGGAAGGTGGATGTTAGTTGTGTTTTCTGATGATAGCTGGTTCTGGCCTAGGTGCCAGTGAGAACCTTGTGGTGGTTAGAACGAGGCGGTTTGAGGATCTGCAACCAACCTCTCTGAGTACTAGACACACTGGTCGTAGACCTGGAGTCTAGGGTGCAATTTGGTATGACCGAGGAGCGATCTCGTCGTTATCCCACGCAGCCTGACTACCAAATTTGTACGTCAATCTGATAACTCGAACTGTTGTGCTACCATTCATGAACAGCATTAAAGGGAATGTGTTCCACCAGGATAACGCCCGCACTCACACCGCCATTGTAACCCAACGTGCTCTACAGAACGTCGAAATGTTGCCTTGACCTCTCCAACGAGCACACGTGGGACATCATCAGACGACAACTCCAACGCCATCCACAGACAGTATTATCCCTCTCTATAATGACCAACTGGCATGAAACTCCATCCCCAAACTGACTTCCGGCAACTGTAGAACACAGTGACACGAGGTTGCATGCTCGCATTAAGCATTCAGGTAGTTTACACTGCTTATTAATTTACCAGAATTTAACTTTAGCAATGGCCTATCAAACGCTTACATTAATCTGTGATGTTGCAATGTTAATCATTTACTTATGTTACCTATACAAATGTTTTCAAAAACTTTCATTACTCTGCATTAATTTATTGTGTTGTGGTTCTTTTTCCGTCAGTGTATTAGGCAACGCATGCTGTCACCTGTGTATCGATGATGCAGCACATCTTCAGGTGTAGTTATTCCTCAATGGCAGAAGCTGTTGCTCGTACCCCTATTCTGTGCACATGAACAGGGTAGGGACCATGTCGGGTGAGAGGTGCACTACGCTATTACTACCTGAGTGGTGGCTGCGCACGCTGGCCAGGTCAAAGCCAGCAGGGCCGCCTGCACCACGGCCACCCTCGCCGTCGCCTCCGCCCCCACTCCGCGCGCCCTGCTGACCATGGTGTGGTGCTGCGGCCAGGTGGTGCTTGGTGCAGCAACCGGATCCCCTCGCTGACCCGGGCGCGCGCCGTCAGGCCGGTGCTTGCCTATATATACGGCCGTAAACGCGACGACGCCGGCAATCAAAAAGCCATCACGCACAGTGCCACGCCAATCGCCTCGCCGCCGGCGCCCTATTCCGCTCCTACACGCCGGCCCTGGCTATTGCCAAACGGCGAATATGCAGAGTACTCTTTCCACGGCCTGCTGCTGCCGACACCTCTCTTATTTGTCACGAAGTGTATTGCTCAAAAGAGTAACACCATTCATGATGCAACATAAATTCAGAATTCCACATCAATGCATAGGCAGTAAGTGGATTGTGTCGAAGTGTGCAGTCTCATTTCTTCCCTTGTTCTCACGATAACGTATAAATAGCTTGAATCAAAGAGATGTCAGAAAACTGGGCAAGGAATTTACCCTTCTTCTGCAACAATATATTATTTAGCAGAGGGCATACACGACGGCTATTCTCAAAAGTATGGTCCGATCGGGCACGAAATGGAAACCACAGCGAAAATTTGTCTGCACGGCTAGCGGCTCATACGAGCGAAGATGAAACTCAGGGGGAGCCAGTTAAGGGCTCTCCTGTGGGTTATCAAACATCTCCCATCGAAAACGCTGCAAGAGCGTCTTCATTGCCCCTGCAGTGTGCTGCCGCGACTTGTCACGAAGAAGGAAACGCATGACATTTATGATGTTTGGTCGGCATGACATCAGGCCTTCATACTTGACGGGAGACACAATTTTCTGTGCTTCTTTAAGTGCTCTCTGTGCCCTCAGAACTGAATAGAACGACATGACGTGATCGATAAGCATAATAGAGACACTGCCCAACACAACTGTGCTAAACTTCATCAAATGTGATTACGTAGGCTTTCCCGGCGTAATAAGTCTTGAAAGGTGGCTACCTTTTATGACGAGAGTGTTGGAAAGTTGTTACAACGCTGGGACAAATGTCTGCGTCGGACTATCGACTACGTAGAGCAACAGCTAATTGTCACTGTGGTTTCCTTTTCGCGACCGATCGGACCTTACTTTGCGAATAGCCCTCGTATTATTGACCTCTTGCAAACATGAAATGTAGACAGCTTTACAGTCAGCTATTTCCCACCGTCAGCTTTTAGGGATCGCAAACTTCCTTACGTTACACATTTATAGTCGTTATTTACATCCCCACTCCTACTGACCCTGTCTTTCCTCTCCCATCGCAGTAAGAGTTCGGACTGGCTGTGGAATGTATCAATAAAATTTCGATCTCTAAATGTTGTTTTGTGATGTGTACACGTGAGGCAATACTGACCTTACGATTTATCTTAGAAGAAAGATTAAGGAAAGGCAAACCTACGTTTCTAGCATTTGTAGACTTAGAGAAAACTTTTGACAATGTTGGCTGGAATACTCTCTTTCAAATTCTAAAGGTGGCAGGGGTAAAATACAGGGAGCTAAAGGCTATTTACATTTTTTACAGAAACCAGATGGCAGTTATAAGAATCGAGGGACATGAAAAGGAAGCAGTGGTTGGGAAGGGAGTGAGACAGGGTTGTAGCCTCTCCCCGATGTTATTCAATCTGTATATTGAGCAAGCAGTAAAGAAAACAAAACAAAAATTCGGCTTAGGTACTAAAATCCATGGAGAAGAAATATAATCTTTGAGCTTCGCCGATGACATTCTAATTCTGTCAGAAACAGCAAAGGACTTGGAAGAGCAGTTGAAAGGAATGGACAGTGTCTTGAAAGGAGGATATAAGATGAACATCAACACAAGCAAAACGAAGATAATGGAATGTAGTCGAATTGAGTCGGGTGATGCTGAGGGAATTAGATTAGGAAATGACACTCTTAAAGTAGTAAAGGAGTTTTGCTATTTGGGGAGCAAAATAACTGATGATTGTCGAAATACAGAAGATATAAAATGTAGACTGGCAATGGCAAGGAAAGCGTTTCTGAAGAAGAGAAATTTGGTAACATCGAGTGTAGATTTAAATGTCAGGAAGTCGTTTCTGAAAGTATTTGTATGGAGTGTAGCCACGTATGGAAGTGAAACATGGACGATAAATATTTTGATCAAGAAGCGAATAGAATCTTTCGAAATGTGGTGCTACAGAAGAAGATGGGTAGATCACATAACTAATGAGGCAGTATGGAATAGAATTGGGGAGAAGAGGAGTTTGTGGCACAACTTGACAAGAAGAAGGGACCGGTTGGTAGGACATGTTCTGAGGCATCAAGGGATAACAAATTTAGCATTAGAGGGCAACGTGGGGGGTAAAAATCGTAGAGGGAGACTAAGTGATGAATACACTAAGCATATTCAGAAGGCTGTAGGTTGCAGTAAGCACTGGGAGATGCAGAGGCTTGCACAGGATAGGGTAGCATGGAGAGCTGCATCAAACCAGTCTCAGGACTGAAGACCACCACAACAACAACAACAGCATACTGGCATATACTCTGTGATGAAAAGTATCTGGAGAGCCATATGTGGTGAGGAATACAACAGTACCTATATCGAGACGTGGACCCACCAGTATAAAACGATGTGGGGAATGTAGTATCGTCAGTAGACCAACAGTAAGAGCAGAGTGAGCCGTTCTATACAGTTCAGTAATTTCAAACGTGGAATAGTCATTGAATGACAATAGAATGTTGATGATGTGCTTTTGAAGTGAAAACTCGAGGACACAACCACAGTCAAACCAATGCCAGGCAGACCTCATGCACAGAAAGACCGTCGATTATTACGGAGTGCGATGTAAATAACCGCATGACATCGTCAGAAGGAATCAGTCGTGACTTTCGATCTGGTACCAGCAGTCCAGTGTAAAACGAGATAAAACGAGTGGTCGACAAGCTCCTCATATGACACTATTTTCTGAAGAGGTTTAAGGTGATATAACGAGAATGCACTTCGCAGTGGACTACTGAAGGCGAGTAATTTGGAGTGGTGAATCACGATATACCCTGCAGCAATGCTGTGGAACGGGATTGGGTGTGGCTTTCAGCACGAGAACGTTACGAGCATCATATGTCGTGTCAACACTGCATTACGGCAGAAGTAATGTTATGACATGGGGGTTGTTTTGATGGTTGTGGTCGGGCCCCCCTATTGCGCTTAATAATATGCTAAACGAGGAAGCATATGAACGCATTTAACAGCATTGTCCATTGTGCACACTAAAGGAAAAGTATGGAGACGATTATGGTTTGTATAATCATGCCGATGCAATCTGTCATGAAGCGGCTTCTATTACACAGTAGTTCGTAGGTAACAAAATTCCGGAAATGGAATAGCCGGCCCAGGGTTCCGAGTTCAACTTAATACAACACCTTTGGAATAAGATAGTTGACATCGACCCAGACCAGAAGGTCCAACACCACTACCTTCTGTGGTTTCTTTCATGACGAAGAATGGGCTGTCCTTCCTCCAAAGACATACCGACCGTTCATTTAAAGCGTCCCCAGCAGAGCCCCACAACAGCGTCCACTAATAGGTGTCCTGATACGTTTGACCAGATGGTGTATGCCAAAATATCGTGCTGTCGGCTCCTCGTCGTAATATTTCACAGGTGATCGCTTAGAGGGAAAGAATAAATAATGTCGGATGAACATCTGATAAGACCAAATGGTAAAAATTTGGGTGTATCATGCTGGTAGGCTTGTAATTGTATAAGGAAACTGTGGTTGGGGCCTTCATCTGGAATGGCAGATTCAGGATAAGCTGATGGGATCGGCACTCCTCAGGAATAATGTTGTAATCTAGAAATGGGAGACAATTGAATCTACCCTGGGAAAGACGTGGATAGTGCGATGAAGCAAAAAATTTGAGACGCAGCGACAGAAGTGAGACAACAGGGCAAGGTCCTTTGCGACCTGGGATACAGTCGATTGTTAGGATTCGATTTTTAGAGAGACTACGGAGTGGTGAAGGTAGTTGAGAATAAGAAGCGTTCCTCTCGCCAGATACACTGTACTCATGAAAAAGTGTAAACGAATACTGGAGGTGTGGCAGACTACCTGACGCTTAAGGTGTAGAAGAACGATCTGAAACATGGGAGGAGTGGACGTGAAGCAACAGTTGCTTAGGTAACGTTTGGAAGGATTCAAGTCTCAGAGATATGTGAGGAATTGCATGGAATTAGTGAATTAGTGCACTTGTTCGACGGGTTGGTAGTTTTGGTGGCTTCCTTTTCGATGGTTTGTGGCTTCCATAGAAAAAGAGCGCATTTTTCGGACCATATGTTATACACTGCCTGACGAAACCAAGTGATGCCCTCAGAAAAAGATGAGTAAATTTACAAAGATATGATCTGTATTTTAGTAGTTACGAAATAAAGACCAATTTACAAAGAACTAGGAATCACCAGCATAACGTGGCACCCTCGGTGGCCAGGGTGCACGCACTGGTTCGGTTGGAATGGTTGTCATACAGCGTTTGTATACTCTCCTTTAACAAGCTGGCCCACAATAGTAGTAACTGGTGTTTGATATCCTGGATAGTGGCACTGGAGAGGTGTCGATTTCCGAGTTCGGCCAACACGCCTGCTATCGGGGATCAATTTTGAGATCTATCTGTGCTGAGTAGTACCTCAACAACATGCAAACCGGTGATTGGGACACGTGTCATGTGTGGAAGAGTATTGTCGTGAAGCTTCCTGGCCGATTAAAACTGTGTGCCCGACCGAGACTCGAACTTTGGACCTTTGCCTTTCTCGGCACATGCCCGCGAAAGGCAAAGGTCCCGAGTTCGAGTCTCGGTCGGGCACACAGTTTTAATCTGCCAGGAAGTTTCATATCAGCGCACAACCCTCTGCAGAGTGAAAATCTCATTCTCAGTATTATCGTGTTGAAAAATGCCACTACGCCAGTGTCACGTGAACGGTAACATATGAGAACACAGGATGTCTGTGACGTAACGTTATGGCTCGGTCTCTGTCACCTCTGCCCTGAAGTCATACGCTACTGCTCACCACAGCATGACGCCAAGAGTAACAACGCAACAGCTCTCCAAAACGTTGGACGAGTGGGACCTCCCCCTAGATCACAACCCTTCGAGGATAATTACGCATGATAGTGCAGGACCACGATTCATCGCTGAACACAGTGCGACGCCATTCATCACCAGTTCATGTTTTCCAGCCAAGTCGCCACTCCAAATGCAGTCCTTTGTATTTTGTTAGCGGCAGCCAACGAATGGGACGGTAACGCCACAATACTGTCGCTGTTGCTAGTCTCCGGTCAATGGTGCGTGAGTGCACAGAATGTGGCGGTCCTCCAATTTGGTGGCTAGACTTGGTCGAGTGAAACCTTGACGACGAGTATGCCCACCTTTGCGTTCCCTTTCCATCTGACATGAGTCCAGTTTGAATCCTAATGCTCCACAAATTTGGATGTTGCACGATTCGACCAGCCTGGGTAACAAAGAGCCGCAGAGGGGCACCTCTCAAATTTATTTAAGATGTTGGTAACTCTGTCTTACACCAGTAAGCGGCATCTTCGTGTTCTTCACAGTGATCACACACCATTTGACGCTTTTCACGCCCCCTTACATACCCTACCAGGCCTGGTAGCAACACTAAAAAACCAACAACACAAATGCTCTCTGGTACCCGGTTTACCTGTCACGCGGAATGGTGCGTACGGGTACGAAGTTTTATGTCTTCTGAATGCCTTACTTTCTTGTCAGGCAATCTAATTATGCACAAATTTATGTACGTCTCCACAAAATAAGCTGAAGTCCTAGAACTTCAACTCACGCGAGACTGCTGTTGTTGGCGGCATAAGTTGACAGCTACCTTTATTGGAATTCAGTGAACAACAAGATAAAGAACCGATATGTATCTTGCTTGTTATTTTATCTATAGATGTGTGCAATATTTCACGTGTTGTTTGACAGGCTACTTCGACTTTTGATAGCAGTACGTCTCAGACAGCCTTTATACAGACCTATCTTGAAGAATTTCCTCTTCAAAAATCCCTGTATTCAACTAATTCCGAGTAGCGATCCGCAGCGTAAATGACATACAAGGCCTTTCTGACCGGTTTTGATAGACGCTCAACGCCGGACACAACTCTTGTGACGTACGTGGAACGCCCTCATTACTATATGGTTTAGGAAAAGATGTTAAGCCCCGTAAAATATTATCTTCATGTTATTCTGTCTGTAACTTCTTTAATGGTTTTGTTCCATTTCTTAGCAATACTGAGCTATATCTGTATTACCCCAGAACGATAAGATACACAATAAAACGCTACACAATTTTCAGCACTAAACTCGTTGCGCTGTATCATTAATAGAGCAATTGCTACGCAGTATCAGCAAACTATAAATGAAAATCGAACACACGCAATTAAGGGACTATGGAACGGTTCCATTCAAAAATAATTACCGCACGCGTTCACGCGTTAAGATATTTATCCCACTGGAAGACGAGACAATCAGTTCCTGTTTCGTAGAACCGCATCGTCATTGACTGTTCCACAACTGCCCCCACTCTTGGTCTTCGTCCTCCGACTATGACTGACTTCCTCGGAAGTCTTTCTTCAGGTTATCAGAGATAAGAAAGTCACAAAACGAAACATCTTTGCTGTACGGAGGATGTTGGAGTATTTCCCAACCAAATGGCTCAAGTGTTGCCTTCGTCCGATTGGCAGTGAGAAGCCGGACGTTATAGTGGAACGCGAGTATTCCGTCTGAGAGCATTCCTGGGCGTTTTGACTTTACGGCACGTCGTAATTTCTGCAAAATATCTCCATAGTGCTGGGCACTGATAGTGTTTCCACGCTCGAGAAACTCGACTAGCGGGAGGCCCTGCTGTCGAAGAAGATGGTAATCACGACCGTACCCCAACTTACGTGAACACTTTGGATTACTTTGACGGGGAATATGTGTGATCTTTCCACTGTTGGCTTTGCCGTTTGCCCTCGGGCTGTCAGAATGCTGTCAGACCGAGTTGTCCTGTTGCACGACAACGCCCGACTGCACACTGCCAAACGGAAGAAGGCTGCGCTTCAGTGATATGGTTGGAAAACACTTCAACATACTCAGTACAGCCCAGATGTTTCACCGTGCGATTTTCATATCTTTGCGACCTGAGGAAAGACATTCATGGACGTCGTTGGGTTCAGTCGGCCAGGGACAGTTCTGGAGTAGGTGTGGTTGTGAGTCAGTCAGTGGCCGACTGCGTTCTGCGAAACAGGGAATGATCATTTCGTGTGCCGTTGGAATATATATCTTAATGCGTGTGGTGATTACTTTTGAATGGAACCTTACAATGGCCCTGTTGTGGTGGGTGATCGAATTTTATTTACCCCTCATACCTCAGCCTGTAAGTTTTGAGAGTGACAGCTGGGGAGTAAGCACCCTTAAGAACCAGGGTGTTTCATGAGATGGCTCGTGTCAGCGTACACTGTTTCTTCCACGGCGTACACATAAGCAGATCCGTATTCTCCATCATTTGAGTCGCCATTTGCCGCTGTGCACATCAGATAACGTCCGCTCAGTTGTTGGTAGCACTGCCGAAACAAGTCCGTAGGAACATCCCTTAAGGCTTCTCTTGTGGCTGTCATGATGTCTTCGGTCACGCTAAATCTACGCCCACGTGGAGCGTTTCCATGTGGAGAAAGAGGAAAAACTCGAGTGATGCGAGATGAGGTGAGTACGTAGGGCGTGACAAAACAATGACCCGTTGCGTTGGGAGTTCGTCTTGGAAGGAGGAAGCGCTTATGAACAGGGGCGATGGCGTGTAGCAACAGTCGATTGTTCCCAAGCCAAAGCACAGGATTCTTACGGTGACCTGAATCACGTAAACTGTCAAAAGAGTCAATTTAGCAGGTTTTGTTTAGTGTTGCACCGACTGAGATGAATTCTATGCCAACAATTCCATTTGTATCAAAAAACAATTAAAGCATTACCTCGCCTTTTGGTCTGCCTTTTCGTGGTTTTTTCTGTGATAATGACACTGGCTTTTCCAAGTGGTGAATAGTCTTGCAAGCACCATCACTGAAACCTCTTCAGTATTGCAATCGTGTCGGAACTTTGTAGCCCCATAAATCTTCAAACTGTCTCTCCCTTATGAAAAAACCACTTGGTCTCAAGCGCCTTGTCACGGTCCGCGCCGCTCCCCTAAACCCCCCCCCCCCCTCCCCCCCAACCCACGATGAACATTTTTGTCTCTGTATTCTTTACATTGTTTCTACTTTAGTATCACCTGCGTATACTATTTTGTGTCAAACCAAACGCAAACTTGCCAAATTTCCGTTTATTGCTTTAGTTTTTAACACCAATGTATAATTATAAGCTACTAGCATGTACTATGCCACAGTGAGTGGAATAATGCATGGTGTCTGAGCAATGAATCGACCACCTTTAGTGCCAATGCACAATTACGGTCGGACTGCTGTGAGTATCTCAAAGTAGCGAGAATGGAGAACATGGTCGCGGACTTCGGATATGCGGTGCTTGGTGTAAATATGGGTCGACCAGGAGGCCAGGAAAAATATTCCGGGCACTTGCGATCAAGACTGTGCGCACGTGTCGCAGTGGCTACCGTAACTGCTTAGTAAGTAGGAGAGCCCCCGTTCCAAGCCCGGTTTGGCACACATTTTCACTCGTCGCTGCTGATTGATGCTGCATAAAGTACTGACGCAGCTGACATTGATAGTTCCTTTCCTTTCATTTCACTTCTTCCCCTCCTCTTGCCACTCTCCACCGTAAATTTACTTCACAGTGAATTGTTGCGAATATACATAAATAAACTAAAGATGAAATACCCCAACAAGCACTTCATCTTTGCATTTGCAGCCTTCAGATGAACAGTAGCAGGGCAATTCTATCAAGGTAATTCCACCCAACGCCACCTCCCATGCAGTAGGTTTTAACAATGGATAGACACCTGTAAGCTTTATTGTCGAGGGGCTACCACGTTACACGACAAGATTATGACAAGAATGCCATATGGCACTAATGGGCTATTTTTTTCTACAGTCCACTTGGTTTCTGTTTCTTCAGAGATGATTTTGTAACTTGTTCGATCCGTTGCACACTCTTTAACTTAACTGCGTATGACATAATTTTGCGTATAGGCCTTGGTATTGGGAGTCTCTGAATACGCCCATCACATTATAGTCTTCGTTTCCTAATGTGTGCTCCTAGGTTTGATAATTTCTCTATAACTTTACGGGATTTCAGTCTGTATCCATCGTCTGTCTGTATTGAGAAAAAAAATGTTCGCAGTAGTTCTCCAGAAATCCTTTCCTGCAGCGAATTACTGTTACGCCTGCGTACAGACGTACAGGTCTGATCATGTGCTTCTTGTTGTAGATGTTATACCTTCTCTTTTACTCTCCCTTGAGCTCCAGTAGATTTCGCTGTGCTTCCTTTCCTTAGCTCGTTGATTTTATAACATTACGTATTGTGATGAACAAGATACTTTACGGTCTTCACGAGAGTGAGTAATTACACCTGACTGAAATGTGTGGAAACGGTACAGAATGAATGGAAGCGGCTCAAGAGGAAACGGCGAGAAATAATAAGTTAATTTTAATAGATATGTACGGAAGAAAACAAATGCAAACGCATGAGGAAAGCGCAGTTAGTTGACACTGTTCCTTGCCGGAAAGGACAGAGCTGTAATATATCGAGAGGGAATGAAATGAAATGATCGTGCAGCATTGTTGGCCTATAGGCTCCGTCCGGGGAAGTTCGACCGCCGGGTGCAAGTCTTATTTCAGGTGACGCTACTTTCGGCGACTTGAGCTTGATGATGTGAACACGCAACACACAGTCCACGGGTGGGAAAAAACTCCAACCCGGCCGGGAATCGAACCTCAGCGGGAATCGAACCCAGGCCCGCTGCATGGTAGGCCAGCACGTTAGCACTTTTTTTTAAATCCAATTTTGCTCATTTTTGGTTGTTGTTTTTGTCGGGGCGGACGTCCCTTGAACCTTGTTAATATTTGTTGATGAGCCATTAACTCAGTTTTTTTTTAACAGATGTCAGCTAACACTCTGACCGAACACGCTGAGCTACCGTGCAGGCTACTCAACTAAGTAGGCTGACATACAGACGGAATATACGGTGATGTTAGAAGGTGAAGCTTTAATCTCTTCTTCATTGCTTGGTGGTTTTTGACAAGACGCAAGATACAAGTTAATCTGTTCCATATGGCAGAACTCGAGCAGGAATGGAGAAAGATCTAATGTTGTTCAGAGGTACTTCATATACACTACTGCGCATTAAAATTGCTACAACAAGAAAAAATGCTGATGATAAACGGGTATTCATTGGACAAATATATTATACTAGCACTGACATGTAATTACATTTTCGCCGGCCGCGATGGCCGTGTGGTTCTAGGTGCTTCAATCTGGAACCACGTGGCAGCTACGGTCGCAGGATCGAATCCTGCCTCAGACATGGATGTGTGTGCTGTCCTTAGGTTAGTTAGGTTTAAGTAGGTCTACGTTCTGGGGGACTGATGACCATTGATGTTAAGTCCCATAGTGCTCAGAACCATTTGAACCATTTGATTACGTTTTCGAGCAATTTGGGTGCTATGATCGTGAGAAATCAGTATCCAGAACAACCACCTCTGGCCGTAATAACGGCCTTGATACCCCTGGGCATTGGGTCAAACAGAGCTTGGATGGCGTGTAGATGTGCAGCTGCCCACGCAGCTTCAACATGATACCACAGTTCATCAAGAGTAGTGACAGGCGTATTGTGACGAGCCATTTGCTCGGCCACCATTGAGCAGACGTTTTCAGTTGGTGAGAGATCTGGGGAATGTGCTGGCCATGGCAGTAGTCGAACATTTTCTGTATCCAGGAAGGCCCGTACAGGACCTGCAACATGAGGTCGTGCATTATCCTGCTGAAATTTAGGGGTTCGCAGGGTTAGAATGAAGGGTAGAGCCACAGGTTGTAACACATCTGATATGTAACGTCCACTGTTTAAAGTGCCGTCAACGCGAACAAGAGGTGACCGAGACCTGGCTCCATACCATCACGCGGGTGATACGCCAGTATGGCGATGACGAATACACGCTTCCAATGTGCGTTCACCGCGATATCGCCAAACACGGATGCGACCATCGTGATGCTGTAAACAGAACCTGGATTCATCCGAAAAAATGACGTTTTGCCATTCGTGTACCCAGGTTCGTCGTTAAGTCCACCATCACATGCGCTCCTGTCTGTGATGCATTGTCAAGGGTAACCGCAGAAATGGTCTCCGAGCTGATAGTCCACTGTGCTGCAAACGTCGTCGAACAGTTCGTGCAGATGGTTATTGTCTTGAAAGCGCCCCCATCTGTTGGCTCAGCACGATGCGTTACAGCAATGCGGATAAGGTACCTGTCATCTCGACTGCTAGTGATACGTGGCTGTTGGGATGCAGCACGGCATTTCGTATTACGTATTACCCTCCTAATCCCACCGATTCCATATTCTGCTAACAGTTATTCGATCTCGACCAACGCGAGCGGCAATGTCGGTATACGATAAACCTCAATCGCGATGGGCTACAATCCAACCTTTATCAAAGTCGGAAACGTGATGGTACGCATTTCTCCTCCTTACACGAGGCATCACAACAACGTCTCACCAGGCAACGCCGGTCAACTTCAGTTTGTGTATGAGAAATCGGTTGGGAACTTTACTCATGCCAGCACGTTGTAAGTGTCGCCACCGGCGCTAACCTTGTCTGAATGCTCTGAAAGTCTAATCATTTGCATTTCACAGTATCTTCTTCCTGTCGGTTAAATTTTGCGGCTGTAGCACGTCATCTTCCTGGTGTATCAGTTTTAATGGCCATTGGTGTTGAAGAAACGCATTGGGGGACACCAGTGTGTGTTAAAATCACGTTCCCTACTCGTTCGCATCGAATTCGACTAATTATAGGAATGGCTGATACCGTCATACAACCGAATGTAGCACACACAGTCCATGCAAGCCTTATCTATCTCGAGTCGTCTGGACTTTTCGCCATTAGGTCTGTGTTGGACTACAACAAAATAATAAAAAATTGTCAGTAATAAAGGGTGGGTTAACTTTTATTTACGCTGAGGTGGAAACATTATTGCAAATTTTAGGATTGCATGTGTGCAGGAAAAATATTTTCTGGATGCTGCGTTACGGTATTCCTCCTATTTAAAATCTAGGCCAAGACTATGAAGAGATCTGTCATTGTTTTTTGAAATGGTAGTTGGATGTCCCTAAGGAGTGTTGGAGAAACTGTTTCATGGAAATGTTTTCTGATCTACAAATGGTGTGACATGATGACCTGCGACCTCTTAGAGTTAAAATTAGGACAGACGTTTTGCGCCCGTAGTGATACTAAACAAACATCGTCATTCAAACGTGATACGGCAGCGGCATTGTTCTTAAGTAAAGCGCTGACAGACTACTGGATATCGTCATTATACACTGGGGCTGGACAAAAGTATGGAGACATTGTGAGAAATGAGTGTTTGAAACTAAATCGCAGGTACCTGCCAAGTCTGCACGGGTGCACTCTTGTATTTTACCATGAGCGGTACCTGTGCCATATCCTCAACCCGTTACAGGTGTCAGTCGTGTTTCAAATGATTCAAATGGCTCCATGCACTTTGGGACTTAACATCTGAGGTCATCAGTCCCTTAGACTTAGAACTACTTAAACCTAAAGTTATCTGGTCTCAATATTCTAGACTGTGGATCACCGGATGTAAGTCATTTGCTCGGATGAGTCTTGTTTCATACTGTGCGCAACTCTGTCCAACTTTACGTCCCAAGTGTGAAACATGGCGGAGTCTCGGCGACGACTGGGCAGCCATATCGTAGTGTTCTAAGGGCTATATGGTTGCCCTGCAGGGTCCCATTACTGCTAAGCATTATGTGACCGTTTTGGCTGATCAGGTCCTTCCTATGGTGGAATGTTTGTTCCGCAATGGAGATGCTGTGTTCCCAGATGACAGGGTCCCCAGTCGCACAGCTTGCATCGACCAGGGCCGCTATTGTGAGCATTAGGATCAACTGCAGCATCTCCTGTTGCCACGAAAGTATGGTAATTTATTGTGTTTTTGTGTACCTATATTTTTGTCCACATGAAGTAAGTGGTGATTACAAGAGAGCAGCACAGATAAAATGTCACTGATATACAACGAGAGAAGTAAATGACCAAAGACTGAACACTGAGGTACTCAAGAGTACATATGTTTCCAAGAGAACTTCGGTGACACAAAAGACTCTTCGACTTCTGTTTTCTAGACAATTGTCGAACCACAGTGATGCTCCATCTGAGAAATTGAGCTGTTTCATTTTAATAAATAATATATTGAATCAAACAGTGTCAAAAACCATTCTGAAGTGTCGGGATCAGCAGTCCTTTTCACTCTTTAAGCTTACTTCACAATGTTAGGAACAATTTTCATAATAGCACGTAGAGTCAAACGTAACACTTAGAGAAAACACTGACGACGGTGATTTAATGAATCGTCAACTCATAGCACCCTACATCTGCCGCCAATAATATCATATAGACATCGTTTGAGTAATGTAGGTTTATATTTACCAGTTTAACGTTGCCAGCAACCACCTCCCATCCACGATACCATGAAGAATCGAATCTCGGTGTAAAACACGGTTTCAGACATCTGATTACAAAGCGAGTTAATGTATTAAGTATCTGACGTTAAACACATGAAACTCTAATGGTTGTGCGCTATGAGTTACGCTGTCGCAGTACATAAACACAGTGTCTGACGTATTGTCTTATTGTGTTAACTCTAAGTTAGATTACCCGCCTCTTAATGTGGAGATTATAACGATACAGCGACTTCTCTTGGCACCATCTCCACAACGATTGTAACTGCTATTATTTATTTTTGCGATCACAATTACAGTCAATTTAATATGGTTTATTTACTTTATTCATTCAGTTTCCAAGTAATTTTCTTTCTTGTTTCTTCGGAATGTTATTATCTTGTTTTGAAATTGATTAAGGTTTTTGTAAGTTATTCTATTACGTGGACTGGGATCGAAATGCTCATTTGCAGAGCACTTGTTAAACTATTGTAGCCTCTAATAAGCACATAAAATATTTTTTTTGGGTTCAGGCTAGATTATTATATTTGAAGGACACAATTTTAACTTTTGACTGTTAGATACACATTAAAAATTGACCATATATGTTTACATACGGCATATACAATTGTTATATGACAACTCTTAGGCAGAATTAGTTCCAATTCAATAGCAGTTTCTACTGTGGCTAGATTTATTACCGTTTGCATCTGTTTCACAAAATCATCACTAACCTAACCTAACCCTAATTTTAGTTTTTCGCGATCACTCGCTTTCGTTCCGAGTGAGTCAGAGTGAGTCATACGTCACCAGACACTATATCCATCTCTGCGGTGTATCGGCAACCATTGAGTTCGATCAAACTCGAATATCATTTGACAAGCAGCATTATTTTCTCATTGATGTTACGAAAGTCAGTTCTCTCTAGAAGCAGTTGAATTACAATCTATTTATCTTTACTGTACCTGGGGTAATTGAGCAATATAAAAATATAGGTTATCTCATCGCGTTATTGGTTTGTTTTGACTGACAGTTTTATTTGCGTTCCGGATTCCGTTTTCCTTTGATAAAGCACATTCACAGCTGAAGAAGTGTCTGTAGAACTGAGGATTTATCAGCAGGCGATCCTAATACCAACCGACTGCAACTGCTGTCGTTCGCGGTAGGAATCTGTTAACTTTCTATCCTACTAACGTCGGCGCGGGTGAGGACAGAGTTGTTACACTTACATTATTAGACGTAAAAAGCCACAAGTCGCAACTTGGGCGTCAGTAACCGTAACTACATCGTAACCGGGATATTGTTCCGCCCATAAAGGAAAACAGTGGTTCATTCACTGTAGTGCCGTCACAACCATAAAAAGGGTTGAAACGTCCCCTTAGAAAAATTACGAATTACTGTGCTGCTGAACTTCTACGTTTTTGGATACAAAGACACCTGAGTAAAACTCAACGTACGTAAACAGTTTTCTCTTTACTTACTCTGATCACCACTAAACTGACACACAGTATTTTTTTAGCCCAACGCAAATTAACTTTCAATAATCCCTACAAAAGAATGGCTCTGAATAACAAACACATATACGTTTCATGAATCACTTAACTCACAAAAATCTTCGTTACTTGAACTATTGCAATACAGCGAAAGCCAATACTGCCAGCTAAATAAAATATTCTAACTACTGAAGACACTAACTACTGATACGCATAGTTAGATGAAAGATTTTGATAGAGAACAAGCAATGTATTTATCTTAATAATGTTCAAAAGTCATATATATATATATATATATATATATATATATATATATATATATATATATATATATATATATATATGAGACATCTGTTGTCTTTAGAAATTTCCTTTTTCTGGCGGACACATGTCCAGGTCGTCCGTTTTCAAAACTCCATCTCTCTCCCCACATCCACCACTGCTCGCGGCTCACCTCCAACTGCGCAACGCTACGCGTTGTTCACACACAACAGCCTAACACTACAGTAGCGAATATTCCAACAATGCCAACCAACCATAGACTGCACACAGCACAGCCAGTGATATTCATACGGAGCGCTAGGTGGCGTTACCAACAAAAAAACCTAATCATCCTACTTACAAGGTTACAGATAAAAACAGTAGACGCCTATAGCTATGTAGCAGTTCGCGTCGCTCGTGCCGGTAGACGTCGCGTTTTGTTATTGATCCCTGATAACAAACTTACTTAACATCAGCAATTACTAATGTAGCTGTTTACATTTCTGCTAAACAGCACCTATGTTGCTTAGTGAACGTACAATAAATGTATCGTAACAACGTTTGCTTTCACGTTAGTGTGCACTGCCAGTGCCAATCATTTAGTGTGAGTTACTTCTTAGAGGAAGACTATGGTAAACTTTGTTGATCGATTTTATGGTAACATATTATCGCTCGCATTAGGGAGACACCACCTTTGGTCCCATTGTGATGGTGAATTACATTCAATATGAAATATGGGTGCCAATCAAAGAGCTCTTTGATTTTTAAAGGATATTCCTGAGGCCTGTTACATGATTGTTAGAGTTGTCGGTGAAGTGATTCCCTCCCAGTGTGATTTACTAAAGTCATTATGGAGAGCACTCTGATGTGATGGTATTCCTGAAATATATATGGACGGGCTGAAGATGTTGGACATAACTACCAACACCTCTCTGGAATGTCCAGCAGGGTTGTGTGAAAGCTCTTCTGTGATATTAGGTGCGTATCAGAGAGCTGCTCTCTCGTCTCTCCTATTTGCATCAATACCATTAAATGGTATCGAAAGAAAGAAGGCCTTGTGATCTGCAGTACGATGGTGATGTCGTGGATGGTGCCACATTCGGAAAAAAAACCTGCTACAACAAGTTGAAAATTGTCATATACACCTGGAAAATGCAGTTTCTGCTCAAACACCCACAACGCTATATAATGGAAAATGTGAAATCATTGGTTCAGAGTAGATGGAAAATTTGTGGTACCTGGGATTCCGACTCAAAACAGTGGTTACGAAAATAATCACACAAGAACGATGGATAATGCAGCATAGATGAAATGGAATAAAGTTGGAGCAGTTTAATCAGACGGTGAAATTACACTGGAGCCTAAGGCCCACATGTTGAAGCTAATCAGCAGGAAAAGGCCAGATGGCCGCCTTCAGGGAAATGTACATGTTTAGGAAGCTGCACAGGGCAATCTCCTAAATTTTGCATATCAGAACTCAACACGGAAGAATTACGACGTTCTTCTTTGGAAATACAATAGCCGGAGTGGCGGTGCGGTTCTAGGCGCTACAGTCGAGAACCGAGCGACCGCTACGGTCGCAGGTTCGAATCCTGCCTCGGGCATGGATATGTGTGATATCCTTAGGTTAGTTAGGTTTAATTAGTTCTAAGTTCTAGGCGACTGATGACCTAAGAAGACGCATAGTGCTCAGAGCTATTTGAAATACAATAAACAAGAACGTTGTTGATGTCGACAAAGTAGTCAAAGCAACACACAATTTAAGCAAGAAAGAAGGTATGGACCCCACTTTGGACCTTATATCAGGAAAATAATAAAGTAAAATGTTTTGCTAATAAGTCTCTCGCTCGAGAAAGTGCACCAAAGTAAAGACAGAAACGAAACTACTACAGATTGGTCGGCACAGCTTCATTGCATAGCTGTCATGGGAGGCCAAATCGCAATTACGCGACACTCTTGAGTCACAGTGCGAAGCTACCACTTCCGGCGATCCTGGACTACCAGCAGAGGAAGTGCGTGGACGTTGCTGCCGGAAATGCAGATCCCTGCTTATCCATGGCGCGTGTCTAACAGCCTTCTGGCCTTTTTTTGTGGACGGTTGAAATACAGCTAGACCGGTGGCTTATGGTCGTATTGTCTTGGAGGGTGGTAGGACTGTTCCACACGACAATGATGTCACTCCAGAGACATCACAGGTGAGTATGTAGAAGTTTGGCAGTAGGACTTGAAGTCTCATACCACACTCCAACAGTGGAAGATCAAGTTTCAGGCAAATACTAACTAACTACGAACTATGACATATATCAACAGAGGTGGTTTACGATGGTCGATACCTATCAAGTGGTCAGGTTAACACTAACGCTTTATGAGTGGCCGTAACTGTGTAATCGTTAGCCACGGTCAGAATCGGAGTCCTCAAGGATGGTAAGAGGAACCAGGCGTCGGTGCCAGTGCCGGGGAGTCGTGGTGTCAATGTTTTTTAATTCAGAGATAATGTCGTTTAGGGCTTCTAATTCGGCATAGAGATGCCTTGCCCTGTACCTCTTGAAATTGGCCATGTCCATTTCCTTGTGTAGGGTAACTATCCCGCTGAGGGGAGGGACATGCAGGTTCCACAAAGCCACCTTATTCTGCAGGTGCTGGATGTTCTGTATCCAGGAGCAACTAATCGTACCCCACGCAGTGGAGCCATAGGTGAGGGAAGGGCGGACAACCATCCAGTACAGCTGGAGCTTGGTGTCGAAGCACACATCCCTGCTGGTGAACGTTGGGTACAATGCTTTTATCAGTTTGAGTCATTTTTGGGTTACATATGCCCCATGGTGATGGAAGAGCAGTTTTACACCCATCTGGACACCTTAATATTTGGTATCAGGCGACCGTGGACCTCGAAGCCTGCAGTAGTCATTTTGTAGCGTAGGATGGGGCGCTGTTTATTGAATTATATTGCCGTAGTTTTGGCCACATTGACGGCAATCTTGCTGGAACTACACCAGGTCACTGCCACACCCATCTGCCTCTGAAGGTGAGCAATGAGCTTGTCTGTGTTGCGGCCGGTGGTATAGAGCGCCGTATCGTTGGCATATAGCACCAGGTGGCTGTGTGGGAGGATTGGCATATTATCAATATATATTTTAAAGAGGATGGGAGACAATACATGGCCTTGAGGAGTACCCATCGACATGTGGTCTAAGCTGGAGCATTGACCTTCCTACATAACCAAGAAGGACCTATCATGGAGGAAATTATCCATGATCTTCAGATAGATGTCTGGGATGGTCGTCCGTGTCAACATATTGTACACAAGATTGTTCTGCCAAATCTTGAGATATGCGTTTTGCAGATCCAGCGAAACCACTGGCGCAGACATGGTGGAGTTAAAGCCCTTGCTCACATGTTCCTTGATCCTAAGGACTTGGAGTTCGGCCAAGAGGTGAGAAGCGAATCCCAACTGTTCCTGATGGACTGTCCCAGCCATCGCCAGAGGGTGCCCAATGTGGTGGAGGATCAAAGATTGCAAAACCTTAGCCTTGGTACTCATGGTACTCAGAAGGCTAATAGGCCTGATGTTAGTTTGTACTGTAGGATGCTTCAAAGGCTTAGGGATGGCAATCATTTTCGTCTGCTTCCACCCTGGGGTATAGGCCAGTTGTGAGACAGCAATTCATGATGCTGGTAAATAAGATCAGTGGCTTGCGTGGTAGCCAGCAGAGGTGTTAGTTTAAGAGGCCATTCAAAACTGGAGCCTACTGCCCACGCTTCTACTGAAGGTTCCATTGGATTTCCGTCGGGGACATACGGTGAGCGATATTCAAGTCTTGTCTTTGTCTGTAAGTGGCAGCGTCCACTAGAATATTGCCTTCATCTTGGATTTCATCGGGCGCGAAGTTCTGGATGAGCAACTGATTCTGGGATTCAGACACATTGGCCAGAGTTTCTACCACACAGAGGGCTTCATATTACGCCATCCACTGTGCCAATTGGATGGTTGATCTTCACTGTGAAACTCTGTGGGTCTCAGACAAAAGTCCATTTTAATTTATGTTGGAGGAGGAAGGCAGACATCTTGTCCTTCCATCATTCTATTTTTCCATCGGCAAGCCGGTGGCAGAATTTAAGTTGAAAATGCTTCATAGGATGATTATCCCAAGAATCACAAATTGCTTCCACCGCCTGCAGTAGCAGTTCTTCTGAATTTTGAGTTCGCCCAAGAGAGGAGGCAAGTCATTGGATGTGGTTAATGCCTTTGGGACAATGGGAGTAGAGGCCTAGAGGCCTACATCGCCTTTAGGATTTTTGTGGTTAGGTAATCAACAGCACTAACCAGACTGGTAGGCGTTGTCAGGTTGAGATGTTTCCAAGTGGTGTTATTAATGATCTTGGAAAATTTGTCCTAATCTGTGATGGTCAAGGTAGTACAGACATCGAAGGACAAAGAGACGTCAGTAAGGTGCAGGAGCATGAGGTCATGGTCAGAGGCCAGTTTATGGAGTGTTACCAAAGAAAACTGCACTGCAGTATTTTTCAAATGGCCACATCATGAACATACAGATGGCACTTGAAGTCGACTGGTATATGGGTGGGCGGGGGTGGGGTCCATAGACCGACGGAGCCAGAGTATCTTCCAGGTCAAGGAGGAGTCTGCCCTACGGATTAGCAATGCAAGAATGCCAAGCCAGATCCTTGGCGTTGAGATCTGCACCAACTATGAGTTTGTCAAATGATGTCAAGGTACGGGAATCAGCTTGAAGAAGTGGTGGTTTAGAGCTCAAATACGTTGCAGCAACAGTTATAGCACCACAGGGGGGGGGGGGTGGATAGCGGGGTAGAAACAGTGACTGCTGCAGCCTGTATATGCTCGAGTGATTGGAGAACCATGTGACTTATGCAGAAACACTGCCATTCCCCTATCTTAGTGATTGAGACAGTCAGTGTGATAGAAAATCACGCCGCAGCGACGAAAATCGTTGGCGGGTTTTGGGAAGGTTTTTGAGACACACAGTGGTTGTAGACGAAAATGTTCAGTTCAGTCTTCATACCTTTCAGTCCATTAGGATTAAAAATACAAACAACTAGATCCTGAGGGGGCTGATGGTTGTGTGGTGGGCGATTCACCATTATAACAAAATCTGCCTGAGCTCTTCAACATGGGTAATGATTTTAGTGAGTCCAGCCGACGGATCTTTTGAGCTTTTTCACGAATGGCAGTCCTGATGTGGGGCTGCTTGAACAAAGAGATGATCTGGAGAATCTCTAGCATGTCATCCTGAAAGAAGTATCTGTTTCCAACACTGGAGGAACATCCCAGGTGGGCTGCTTGACTCAGCAACAGGCATGGATGGGGGTGGTGGCTCGTGGAGAAGGCTTTGCGATGGAGGTTGGGGATCTTCAGTGGATGTGCAGGAGGAGGCCGCATACAGTCTGGCAGTTTGGTGGGCGTTGGAATGCGTCACAGAAGACCAATGAACCAGAGCAGACTGAGCTGCAGCAGCTTATGTGGTCGTAGAGGATGGAGCTGGAGGGGGCTCTTGTGATGCCTATGTGTCAGGTGCTTGAGCATCAGTGGTGGGATGGTTGTCAGACTTGCGCCATTTGACGGGGACATGAATGCGGTCCGGTGATGGCGGGGTTGGCCGCTTCAACCTTGGTTTCCTTCGCTGAAGGCGGGGACATTTCATAGCCTTCTGGTATGTAGGACAACTATTCCAGGAATCCAGATGATGGGGATCATCAGAAGGGTCCAAACACTGGGCATACATGGGTTCTTCTGAGGCTGGGAGTTTGAAGTCCCCTGACAGACGTGAGCAAGCACACTTGACACACCGAAAAGGCAGTGAGGAGTAACTGCCGGAGTGTTGCAAACGTTGGCACCTACGGCACATGGAGGAGCCGTTGCGGTCTTTATATGACTCAGTAAGCACCTTGGTGTACAGGAGATACCAGATTTGATAAATGCGCTCGACGTCCTCTCTCCTAATAAGTGAGACAACATGGGTGGGCATAGGGATTAATTTCCATGTCTCAGGATCCCTCTTGTAGTATTGTTGGACCGAAGAGTCCTGGAACATATGACGGAGTAATTCATCCGTGGTTTCTGTTTCTGTAACTTCACAAAGACGGTCTTTGATGACGATATTTGTTCTTCTGTCGCCAGAAGCCTGATGAGTGTAGTAGCCCTTAGCCCTGGACCTGTCCAAGTTGAGAACTTGGAGAAAATCAGTCAATCAGATACTTGACGTGGTTTTTCTGGTATACTGTCCGCAGCTGACCACACTAATGCATTGCAGATCAGTGTTCAGTTTAATGTAGTACGTGGAATTGTAAACAACAGTAAGAGGGATCGTCTCCTTCTTTGGTGGTGTTGGCGTCGGATTATGAGAGTCGGATCGGGAGGGGGAACCAAGACCTGTTCCATGGCAGCAACAGGTGCTGCGGTGCCGGATGCGGTGGCGTCGGAATCCGAATCACGGCCGCTGCGACAGGCACGAGCGCAAGACCGTTTAGACTGTCGATCAGGGGGAGGGGGCGGGGGCGGGGGTCGACCGGGTCAGAATCCCCAGAAGGCCCGTTCGGCCGACGAGATGGTTTAGACGATACAGCGCCCGACGGCACGTCCGCGTGGCAGTCGGCTATGTTAATGCTGGAGGCCGACATGACTTGACCGTCACTAGGTGAGAGGTCTATCTGAAGGTGACATGGGAATCGTCAGAGGACGAAGACGAATATCGGTCCCTCACGCGAGGCTGTGTACAGGGTTCATGTGAAGCGGTATCACTGCAGTGGTTACCGGTGCCTTGTGGTAGGAGGCACGATGCGCTCGGTCCTTAGCCCGTTGGGTGGTGTCACTATTAGCGCAGCCAGCAGCTAGCCGGGACGGACGTCCAGCGGCCGTTGTCTCGTTGCAGCGCGGTGGAAGAGCCGCAAAGACGAGGATTCCTGTCCTTGGCCCTATTCATGTTTTGCCCGCCCCGTCTGACATAGTCAGGGCACTTGCAGGGCTAATCAGGGTGGTCCATTGATCGTGACCGGGCCAAATATCCCACGAAATAAGCGCCAAACGAAAAAACTACCAAGAACGACACTTGTCTAGCTTGAAGGGGGAAACCAGATGGCGCTATGGTTGGCCCGCTAGATGGCGCTGCCATAGGTCAAACGTATATCAACTGCGTTTTTAAAATAGAAACCCCCATTTTTATTACATATTCGTGTAATACGTAAAGAAATGTGAATGATTTAGTTAGACCACTTTTTTTCACTTTGTGATAGAAGGCGCTGTAAAAGTCACAAAACATATGCTTCACAATTTAAGACGAACAGTTGGTAACAGGTAGGTGTTTCAAATTAAAATACAGAACGTAGGTACGTTTGAACATTTTATTTCGGTTGTTCCAATGTGATACACGTACCTTTGTGAACTTATCATTTCTGAGAACGCATGTTGTTACAGCGTCATTACCTGTAAATACCACATTAATGCAAAAAAAATGCTCAAAATGATGTCCGTCAACCTCAATTCACTTATCAATACGTGTAACGACATTCCTCTCAACAGCGAGTAGTTCGCCTTCCGTAATGTTCGCACATGCATTGACAATGCGTTCACGCATGCTGTCAGGTGTTGTCGGAGGATCACGATAGCAAATATCCTTCAACTTCCCCACAGAAAAAAAAAAACGCGAAGGTCAGATCCGGTGAACGTGCAGGCCATGGTATAGTGCTTCGACGACCAATCCACCTGCCACGAAATACGCTATTCAATACCTCTTCAACAGCACGCGGGCTATGTGCCGGACATCCATCATGTTGGAAGTACTTCGCCATTCTGTCATGCATCGAAACATCTTGTAGTAACATCGGTAGAACATTACACAGGAAATCAGCATACAGTGCACCATTTAGATTGCCATCGATAAAATGGGGGCCAATTTTCCTTCCTCCCATAATGCCGCACCATATAGTAACCCGCCAAGGTCGCAGATGTTTCACTTGTCGTAGCCATCGTGGATTTTCCGTTGCCTAATAGTGCATATTATGCTCTTTTTACGTTACCACTGTTCGTGAATGACGCTTCGTCGCTAAGTAGAACGCGTGTAAAAAATCTGTCATCGTCCAAATACTTATACGTTTGTGAGTATTACAGCACCATCTATCATAAAGCGAAAAAAAGTGATCCAACTAAAACGTTCATATTTCTTTACCTACTACACGAACATGTAATAAAAATGTGGATTCCTGTTTAAAAAACCCTGTTGATATCCGTTTGACCTATGGCAGAGCCATCTAGCACGCCAACCATAGCGCCATCTGGTTTCCGCCTTCAGGCTAGACGAATTTCATTCTTTGCAGTTTTTTCGTTTGATGCTTATTTCGTGAGATATTTGGCCCGGTCACTATCATTGTGCCACCCTGTATACACTATCCCCTATATGTACGCGGTACAACGAGACACGTACGAAGAAACAACGCTGCCTTAAAAGGCGAACAACGAATCATCGTACTCAGACGCTGAGCAACACTCGTGACCGTAACGAACACCATACACATAGCCGCAGGTAAACACTGTCAGGGCTCCGACCTGACTGACGTTCCTGGCCAGCGGTGCGCCCACTCATGTGGCCGTTTGGCGGATGGATCGTATGGGACTATTTTCAATCATGTGAATGACGTAGGAAAACAGTACGCTTGTTGATCGCGACCTCTGGCGCTGCTGTCGATCCGCGGTGCTCGGCTAGCGGTCTCTGGTTGCCGTTAGCTGAGACACGAAGCTGTGTTTTCCGTCTCCGGCAGCTGCTGAGTCTACCGTAAACAAGTGTTTTCGTTTCACTCGCTTGACGAAGGCATCCAGTATCTCTGTTCAGTCATGCGGGATGCCGAAGTCGCAGGCGGAGGTAGTAGTTTTAAGTCCAGGAGACTCATTAATCTGAAGCAAGTGGGAAATATTTATGCACAAAGGGTATACATTGACGACGGGACAATACTAGGAAGAAGAAGACGATGACGGTGTGCAAAATAGCGACGCAGTGACAGGTAGTTGTGTGAAGTCGTCTCGTCGCTGGAGAAGTCACTGAGAAGAGAGTGCCGATCATTGTGCGTCTGCAAACTATGGGACACTCAACCACTGCAAAACCGGTTTGTGGCTTTAAAATGCGCCAGCCTCTAAGTCCTACAATCAGCAGCTACGAGAGGAGCGAATGTAATAGGCAATGAGTTCTCTTCACAGTGTTCAAGCAAAGCCACCTAGAGAACAAGGCTTGGTAGTTCTCTCACTAGCAGGGGCCGACGTCATTTACTTCAGACAGGAACCGACGTTATATTCTGATTCGGCGATACAGTTAGTAACGCGTGGACTATAGCTAGATACCGGTGCTTCTCGGTACTTCGCAGCATTTGCTAAATTGTACTTTTTCCCTTGTCATTCGTAGTAATATCTGTGGTGTACACTTTCATTGGAGGTTGAGTGTTACATGTAAAATTGTGAATATGTTTCTGTTCCTGGTGATACTGGTAGTTATTTCAAGAGTAATGAAGACCACATTTTAACATTTCAACTGAAGATGATATGCGTACGCAGTGGATATCCGTCATGAAGGCAAACACTTCCGCCTCGAGCAGGCATAATGTGGAAAGCTGTTTTTTATTTTAGCATTGATTGGTGTGAAATAAATACAAGAGCACCGTGCGTATCCATTCAAGTTTGATTCACGCCAAAAATTTCAACATTGACAGTAGTGTTTTTTTATTAAATATGTCTAACAAATTTTGGAAATTGTGAAAATCAATCAAATAGATTGGATAGTTTAATAACCGCAAATTTAAGCAAGCGATAGTTCTAACCCTGGTTTCAGCTGCAAACTTCTTACCTGCACTCTTTATCCGTCCAAAAGAATCACAATCATCAGAGAAACTATAATGAGAATTTCACTCTGCATATCAGAGAAACTACATTTTCAAACGGGGGAAGAGAAAGGACGTTGTGATAAAATGCAGTACTCATACACTCGATGAGTGCAACAAAAGTTTTCTCTTAGTTCCATTCATTAACTAATTTCGGCCCATAGCAGTAACGGAATCGATTATATTGTTACTATTCGTATATTGAAAAAACATGTAGGTACATAATCATTAATTTGGAACATAGTGTAAGAATTTTTGTTAGGGGTGTGAAATATATACCAAAAGTATACCGAAAACTATAGAAAATATCCGTGAGTTACAAAATTTTATCAAATTTACTGAGGAATTTGTTTATAAACCCGGCCGGAGTGGTCGTGTGGTTCTAGGCGCTGCAGTCTGGAACCGAGCGACCGTTACGGACACAGGTTCGAATCCTGCCTCGGGCATGGATGTGTGTGATGTCCTTAGGTTAGTTAGGTTTAATTTGTTCTAAGTTCTAGGCGACTTATGACCTCATAAGTTAAGTCGCATAGTGCTCAGACCCATTTGAACCATTTGTTTATAAACAGTAGGACAATTCCCAGCACGTGCAATGCACACTGACTTGTAGTAAACAAATGGTTGAAATGGCTCTGAGCACTATGGGACTTAACATCTGAGGTCATCAGTCCCCTAGGACGTAGAACTACGTAAACCTAACTAACCTAAGGACACCACAAACGTCCATGCCCGAGGCAGGATTCGAGTCTGCGACTGTAGTGGTCACGCGGTTCCGGACTGAAGCGCCTAGAACCGCTCGGGCACCGTGGCCGGCCTGTATGAAACTTCTCCGAAAACAACGAGGAAAATAACGGCGTAATCTGAACTCTTTATGCTGTACACTCGAAATATGACTGAAGTACAGTAGAGCGTCGATTATCCGAAGTAATTGGGAGACATGGGCATTCGGAAGACTGGTTTGTTCGGATGATAAAACTGTGCATGTTTATTTGCCAAAAAGTAGTACTGTACAGTAAATTTATTCATAAAATCCGGCATCTCTTTCAGTATTACAAAGTAACATACAAAGGCCATTTCAGTAGGAATATATGGTAATACTCTCGTACTTGTCCCTCATAGAAAGGACAACACGTTTACTTTTAAGCATTTTGTATCGCCAAGTTCACTTCTTCACGTAGTAGCACACAAGTGGACGTAACAGAGAACAGAAGGTAACTGCACCGCGAGAAGCTCTTCTTCGGGGCGCACATTCCTTCAAACGGCGCGGAGCGGCACGCCTCAACTCCAAGCTGGCGCAGATGTTGCTGTGAACAGCTTTGATACTGCCGCTACTTCTACTGCCAGTGCCAAGCCGACAGAAGTGTGCTGTTTGTTTAAACACAGCGACTGGCGGCTTGGCCGGTCAGCAGCGCCTTGTGAAGGCCCCAATAGAAGCAATGTTCCGCCAGCGGTGGCCCAGTGCGGCAACTACTGCGGGAAACTTGGTTTGAGAGTGAGGGGGATGATGGACGGTAGGGTGGGAGAGTAACAGGTGCCAGCGAGAACACAGTTAGGTTAAGCGGTCGTTCGGTTGACCGACATTCGGGTAATCGACGCTCTACTGTACTACGTAAATTAATTATGAACTAGAGACATCCCTGTCTACAATAGTCGGTCATTTACCCCACTTGTACACGCAGTCGGTTTGGTTGGTTGTTTTGGGAAAGGAGACCAGACAGCGTGGGCATCGGTCTCATCGGATTAGGGAAGGATGGGGAAGGAAGTCGGCCGTGCCCTTTAAGAGGAACCATCCCGGTATTTGCCTGGAGTGATTTAGGCAGTCGGTTTCTTCATACATAAAGGCTAATAACTGGAATTATATAATAATATCGTGGCCTTACTGCAATATACGAGGGAATGCTGAAAAGTAATAAAAACTAAACTCCGCCCGAACTGGCTATGAAAGCCCAGCTGTACCGACCGGCCGCCGCGTCATCCTCAGCCAAAGGCGTCACTGGTTGCTGATGTGGTCAGTACTGAAAAGTAATGCCTCTGAATTTTTTATGTGAAAATCATAAAGTTTTTTTAAAAAAAAGTTATTAATATTCTACGTGTTTACTCTTCATGTCTACGTACTTGCAGCTCTCTGCTGCTAGAGGGTTCCAAGCGGTGTGTAACGTAACTATGTCTGTGAGTGAGAAATAGCGTACTGTAATTGACTTCCGAATTCAACATACATGGAGCACCCCTCTACTTTACCATGACAGCGCGATTGTCCTTCATACCTACCCGACTTCGCCCCATCAAATTTTCATCAGTTTCCAAAACTTAAATAACACCTTCGACGACTTCGTTTTGATAGTGACGAAGCGGTGCAAGCGGAGAGAGGGTTTGGCTCTGTCATGGAAGTTAAAGATTCTACAGTGGCGGTAGAAATAAACTGGTCTCTCGTTAGGAGAAACGTGATGGTCGCGAGAGTAACTATCTTAAGAAAGAAATGTGAATACATAAAGAGTAGAATGTTAGTAATGTTCGCTTAATTTAAAAAGTTTTAACAGTTTTCACAGAAAAATTAGGAGGCATCACCTTTCAACACGCTCTCGTCAAAAGCTCACAAACCGATGGGAGGCACATTTTAGTTAATCAATGATCAGAGAATCGCCCTCGAAACCAGAAAAGCCTCTAGGTGCGATACAGAGTTTCAACTTCCTACAGATGGGCAACAAAGATTGTAGTTCGCCAAAGCGTCGTCTGTCGTAATATGGGATTGAACAACAGCAAACGTCACCAGCTGAAGCGTAAGCGCTGTCACTGAGAGAAAACAGTTTCTATATGTGTCTGGTAAATATCTCGATCGGTGACAGCACTTTGCAAAAACTGACCAGAGATTAGATTTCCCTTGGTACGATAATCGTTTCAAAATTTTACATAGGGCTTAGTATTACGACGATTTTTCGAGTTACCTGCAGGATAAAATGGTCTGTCGGCCCTTGTCTACGTTGCTTTTCCCTTTCAAAATACGTTTCACGAGGGAGAGCCATAAATCCTGTCAACTTGCGTAATCGTTTTCGTTTGCCTTTCGTGGGTTCTGAATGGCCGTTCGCGAATAAATCACCACCTGTCAGTCCGACATTCAGTCTGCGGTGATTTATTGCTACGTTTGCAGAAAGACTGCATTCCAAATGGATCTCTCTTACCTCGAGTGCGGTTATAGCCACAGAACATGTTCTACGTGATGCACCTCAGTCGTGACCGTGATCCACATTCGAACAAATTGCCCTAGAGAATTTCTTTTTACACTTTCCCGTTGTGTCAGTTAGACGCTATTCTACCTATGAACTGGAGAAAGCTGCTCGTAGCTGTGACGTGTATTCACTTATCTCTTCTGTCTTGTGAAACAGTAAAGACAAATTTTCTGAGATTACGGAGAATGCCACTGCAGCGAAATTTCAATTGCCTATCATTAATATGAAAAAAAAGTGGAAATGAGCGAATGTAGTTGGCCACGAGGCCCTATTCAGGAAAGCTGATCCGCCAAGTGCAAGTCTTACAGCATTCGTCGCCACATTGGGCGACTTGCGGGCCGGTGATGAAGATGAAATGATAATGAGGACAACACAACTCCCAGTCCTCGAGCGGAGAAAATGTCCAATCCGGCCGCGAATCGAACCCGGGACCGCTTGCATGGAAGGCGAGCACGTTACCACCCAGCTAACCAGGTGCACATTAGCATGTAGTTCACCAAGGTATCGCAGCAGCTCTTAAGAATAAAATATTTTTAGTTTTATATAACAAAGAAACGGTATTTTTGGTGTACTGTAAACTATAGGCGTGTGCTACAGTCTGCAGCTTTAGTTAGTTTTGCCCTTTCGAGATTAGGAGTGTGTGATCAAGGATGTAAGACTGCGTAGGAAGATTAAAGTCACAGTGACGGCTTCTTTCACCGAATTCTAAGAGAAATCGGTCTCATGAAAGACATTTTTAAATTTGAGCTTTGGTATGTGATAGGTTTTGGCAGAAGACTTTTGTGAGGCAGTATATCAGTTACTACAGAACTGCATACTACATACTCTAACACGGATTGTACTGTCGCATGGTAAAGTAAAGTTTTGTTTTCTGTGTATTGCGGCTCTAGACTTTTCTTCTCAGCTACGAGGAACTGTATGCTTCTTAGCTTATTTCCACCTGACAACCGTCGCGTGCAAGCTGTAGGCCTTCTATTCTGCAGCACCAATAGGTATATGTCACAGCAATGCATAAAATCAATCATGGGCGGCGGAAAACCGAAAAGAGGAGAATCAAAACGTTTCAGACGCGGAGTTATAGAATGATGGTGATAATGATGAGGATTGGTTAGGTAAAATAATAAGCAGAGGAAATGAATGTATGTTAACTACCAACGAGAAAAAGGGACAGAGTAATAGAACACATGTTAACACAACAGAGAATAACATCGTGTTCTAGAGGGAGTCGCCAGGTGGGGAAAATTGTAGGTGAAGACGGAGATCAGAATGTATACAACAAAGAAGTGAAGGCGGTAGGTATAGTTGCTTCTTTCAGACCAAGAAATTGATACAGAAGCAGATATCAAGGAGGGGGTAGAGAGTGGGGGCGGACAAAAGAATGGCTCTGAGCACTCCAGGACTTAACTTCTGAGGTCATCAGTCCCCTAGAACTTAGAACTACTTAAACCTAACTAACCAAAGGATATCACACACGTCCATGCTCGAGGCAGGATTCGAACCTGCGACCGTAGCGGTCACGCGGTTCCAAACTGAAGCGCTTAGAACCACACGGCAACACTGGCCGGAGGGAGGGGGGTGGAGGGGGGGGAGGACATTGCCGAATAAATAATAACTGACAAGTTTTGAAACTGCCAGAATATTCCCACAGGAGTTTTTGCAGAGAATATGTGAGGAGAGAAATAACTGGAAAATACCATCAAGAAGAAGGGAACCCTTACAGCCGGACGCGTTAACGTGCCGTTTGCCTGACTGGGAAGTACACAGTCACCGAATTGAATCCTCCCTCTGGATCGGCGTGCCGGCCAGCTTCGATGTGGTTTTAGGCTGTTTCCCACATCTCTCTAAGTGAATATCCGGCTTGTACACAAGTCCCACCTCCGTTACACGTTTCTCATGTATCTAGAAAACTTTCGCTCACTTTTACATGACTGATACTACATGCAGACAAGACAGTTGGGGTACACACATTCCGTTCCGGGGGTAACTACGAAATGCGTTACTAACACTTTCCACCTTGCACCTTTGTGGAACAAGAAAACAGAGAAGTCTAACTTCAAAAAGGGACATTACGGTATTTTATAGACGTCAGAGAACAATTGTGATGTTACCAGAGGGAGACATAGACTCCTCAATCTGTTGGGGAGGACAGAGACCTGAATACATTCAACATATAATTGAGGACATTGGCTATAAGTGGTACACTGACATGAAGATGTTGGCGCAGGGGAGGCTGGCTTCTACCAGGCTGTAAAATACTGATAGAAAATGGCCAAGACTGTAGAGCAAGCCCACTAACTTCATTCCGGCTTGACTACAGGGAGGGTGCAGCCTAACATTTCACCACGGTGCTAGGAGGGAGAGGAAGCGATTCCGTCGTCCCAGCAGCATTTCATCCCTTGCTGAGATACCTGGCAGTCTGATTGGCTGCGGGCAGAGTGGACCTGGGTCAGTCTGCGAGGGACAGGAGCGAGGAATAATATCTACCCCAACACAGGATCGAAACCGGGGTTTCTACCGCCGGAATCTAGAGCCCCGCCAGATGGACCATCACGGTCAAAAAAAATACTGATCACCCAAACAAAAGAGTAAGTAGCTGGTGGTAAAAGGCTTTTGTCGGAGGAAAGAAACTGTATAATTCCTATTAAAATTAGAGGGAAAGTTACTGGTGACTTTGGTGCTATAAAGGATACACGTGGTGCTAATGGCAGCAACAACGGGCAGAAGAAATGGATATCGTGTAAAGTGAAGAAACCCTATTTAAATGGCATAGTTTCATGTAATACCGTACATAGACCACCAGCATATGAAACAGAGAACAATGAGAAATCTCATCATTAAAAACCGCAACAGAAAAATATCATTTAAAATATGCGTTATCGTGAACAACTTAAGACTGAATAACAATTGGGGGGCAATCAGTAGTCCGAACCATTACTAGCTAAATTCTCAACGTAACAGTAAACGCGTCGTGAAGACATCTTCAGCCTCCGTATATCGCCAAGCAAGTTACAAAACCCGTGAATGTATTTCATAATTAAGGTAAAATTCAGTGACATAATTTTCCTCGATATTCAGAGATGCGCGAATCTTATATCCATCCACCGCGATGTAATTCCTCATACCAATTATTGAGGTATCACAATGAGTAGTTTCCTACCCAGACGATGATCTATGACAGCTGCAGTTCAATCGGGCATCCTTGTGAGTCTGAGGAAAGCTCATCACCTCTCCTCGCTCTTTTCACTCGAAGTACGACAAACGTCTAACGCCCACCGAAGACACTGATCTGTGCTGGGATGGTCTGTTTCCTTCAACAATTTTTAACTTGAGTCACCTAAAACCCTCCGTTCCGGCACTCACGTGTAATACCTGTACCTGCCGAATCTTGCACTTTTTAATTTTTACTCTCAGACCATGTTTTGTACTCAGTGATTTCACGAGTTTGATCGAAATACTTAAACCAGAAGATAGTAAGAAGCCTACAATCTTTAGAACATCGTAAATCCACAAAAAGAGACAGAAATCTGTTTTAAATGTAATACTGCGCGTTTTAAAGCAATATGACGGACATAGGGATAATAAAAGCGTTGGCGGTGTAAGTGTGTTTCCTTTGTCTTCCTTTGTCTTCCGCCGGTAATCTCGTCGGGTGGTAGGGTCACATTAACTGCACGTCGTCTCTAATACAAGGGCAACAGCGAACATCGTTCATCGAAACGGCAGTACGCAGGAACTCTTCAAAACACATCCATCAACAGAAAATGGCTATTCATTGACATTGTTACTAGAGAGATACGCAATCTGCTGATGTAAAATATGTTTGGATAAAAGTCTTACGGCAAGATCACAAAATCTTACGTGAAGACCGCAAAGGTTAGATTCGGTCAGATTAGACACTAAAATTTGATGATTCTCGTGAATGTGGTACAAGTGAGAAAGTATAAGATAAAAAATATAAAACATCTGAATATTATACTCAGCACCCTGATAATTTGTCAGGAGATTGTGAAAGTAGGTGAATACATTATAGTAAACTGGGACTGCTAATATTTACAGAATTAATGCACTGTCAGAATGAAACATAGTCGTGCGTTTTTTATAAATGTATTATATTCAAAACACCTAATCTAGATTGTTGTGACCAACTGCTGTCAAAACTGCAATCTAACGGACATTTTTTCTTAAGTTGCTCTAACAGCCTCTGTTAAGATATTCATCCTTAGAGTAGAAAGAATTGTCTATAAAAAGTCTTTCAAACTCCATTTAAATTGTGCTTTATCTGAAACTTAAGTTTTTTATGGTGGCTGGCAATTTATTGAAAATATGTGTTCATGAATATTGAACCCCTTTTCGGACCAAAGTAAGAGATTTTACGTCTTTAAGTAGATTGTTCTTATTCTTAGTAATGTTACGATATATTGAGCTGCTGGCTGGAAATGGAGATATGTATACACCTTGCCACCAATTTCATTAAGGAATAAATATACAGAGAAGTACTGGTTAGAATACAAAGTTCCTCGAACAGGTTTCTATGTAAAGTTATTGAATTACCATAAAAAATGTGTCTTTTTGCAAGCTTTTCCACGCTAAAAACTTCTCGGTTTGACGTGTTACCCCAGAATATGATCCCGTATAGCGTAATGGAATGAAAACAAGCAAAGTATTCATGCATTTTTATATCTATATCTCCTACATCTGACATCATTCTCACGGCAAATACAGACTTGTTTAGAGCTTCAGCAGTTCGGCAGTACACCCTTGCCAACTAAATTTATTATCGAGTTGTAATCCCAGAAATTTAACACAACCAACCTCGTCGATCTGCTTGTCTTCATACGATATACACATGCTGGAAGGAAATCTTTTACTATTCTTAACTGCATAAGGTCACAGAAAATGCCAGTAGCCTTTAACTTCTTACCTACATTTGCTATCTGGACGTAGTATTATTATTATACATGTTTTAGACAGTGCCTGTTCACCAATGTTAGGTAAACATCGATGTATTGTTTGAAGACATCGACACACTGAAGGTACAAGAATAATATCGAAACATCGATATTTCCATATTCGACTAGTTGATCTAATAAAATTTTCGTACACTGTAGGATGCTAAGCACAAAACGGAATACGTACCTATTTATACACCTGTATTCTGTATCGAATTCTATTTCTTTGCCCAGTAACCACATTGTTTTGCACTAACTAAACATTTTACCATGAATTTGCTTACTATATTACTTCTTGTTTCTTTTTTAGGTTACGTTGTGAAGAAAGCGCCTCAATTGTCCGATAACAAATATTTCTTGTTTTCCGTTGAAATGAAGGCCTCCGATGTCAGCGGGTTGTGATGCATATGAATTGAATTCTAAATGCCTTCTGCGTTGCACGGTACCGAAATATTGTCTAAGCCGCATTTTAATTTCTTTGTTTCATGAGGTGGTAAATAATTAAACCTACCGATTTATTTTTAATTAAAAAGCTTTTAAAGATGCCGCCAAAGAGTCAATGCTGGAAATACATAGAAACAAGAAATAGTGTTAGAGCCAAATGTCGCTCTTCCGGAAAGACAGTAAAAACTTTTGGTGACACTACGAATCTGAAATATGGACAAGGTGCATCCAAATTCACTATCTAAGGACGTCCAATGTACCACATTATTAGGGCTACTCCTCCATCATTATCACCTCTCTAACGAGGCTTCCCCAATGACAAGACCTGCGCTAAGGCAGAACACAAAGTTTAAGTTTCATAGTGAATCGCTTCTTATACAGGATGTTCAGAAATTTCGGTTATGAACTTCTAGGACTTGTAGAGCGGCATGGGTAGATAATATACTGAAGTGGAACTTACGCTGGGAAACGTACAATTTCCGTGCTGCAACACATTGGTAACGAGACCACTTTTACAAGTAATTTATTTCACAAGGTGCAGAACATCACTTGGGTTACAATTCCACTCACTAATAGGCCAATAAATTGCTCGTGTACTTACTGACAGGTACACTTCAACGTGATGCAGTACGTCGTCTTCCATTTCGAGCGTTCGGCATCTCCTTGTAGAACCACAGTAATGCCTTCTGAAAGTGAAGGTACCCTTTCTCTAAGCTGTTGCGTAATTTGGGGCGAAATGGGTGTGGGATGGAGGTACAGGTTGTGGAGAACGATCTTGATAAAGGCAACGAGTCATTACCGTGAACTTCACCATTGAGAATGATCATGCCCGTGTATTCGTCACTCGTGTTCTCAGTCATGTTGCTCTAACACTCCCAGACACTTGAACAAGGCTCGAACCAGGTCAGAGTGGTAGGAAAGACTAAGTCATACAAGTTTGTAACGGGAATTACTGAACACACTGTGTAAGTGCCTTAAAGATTTGCTACGAAAAGATTGTTACAGACCAAGTGTGATGTTATTACAGAACACTACAAAGAAAAATGTCAGAAATGAGTAGTTTTGCTTTAACAACAGCTGTTTGCAGTGCCACTATGCAATCAAGAGTTGACTGTGGTCTTTTATAATGAGGAACAATTAAGAGTCTATAACCTTACGAGTTGATGAACTTACTCACTCCCATTCTCCGGAATACGTAGAAAACACTTTATTGAAGACCTGTGGAAAGTAGATTATTGAAATCAACAAAATTCTGGAAGTTGACGCTGGTGCTGGCGCCAGCGCCGTAAAGCAGTTGATATTGCTTTTGGTGGAAATTCTCATATACATCGGAGGTGACAAGCCATAGGATACCCAACAATATCGTATCGGAAGTCGTTTCACCTGGCGTAGTGTAGGAGCTAGACGTGAAATGGCCTCAACAAGTCGTGGAAATACCCTGCGGAAATATTGAGCAATGCTGCCTCCATAGCCGCCCATATTCGTGATATTATTGCCGGTGCTGGATTTTGTACATACCTCTGGATTACATCTTACAAGTGTTCGACGGGATTTATGTCGGGTTGCTATATCATTCCCTCGAAATGTCTAGAATGTTCTTCTACCAGTCGTGAACATTTGTGGAGCGTGGACGTGGCGCATTGCCATCCTTAAAAATTCAGTTGTTGATTGGGAAAATTAAGTCCAAATAGCCTCCAAGTTGCAGAACATAGCTGCTTCCAGTCAATGATGGGTTCAATTGGAGTGTAGCATCCAAGCCAATCATTGCAAACACAGCCTACACCACAATGGAGCCACCACAGATTTTACAGTGCCTTGTTGATAAGCTGGGTTCACGTCTTCGTGAAGTCTGTGCCATTCTCAAACCCTACCATCAGCTATTAACAGCTAAAACCTGCACTTATTTGAACAGGCCACGTTTTACACTCTTATAGGATCAAACCGACATGGTCATGAGCCTGGGAGAGGCAGTGCATGTGATGTGATACTATCAAAGTCATTCGCGTCGGTCGTCTGCTGCTCTACAGCATTAACGCCAAATTTCATCGCACTGTCACAAATGATATGGGCGCCGTACGTTCCACATTTATTACTGCGGTTATTTCTGATAGTGTTGCTTGTCTGCTAGCACTGACGACTCTACACGAACTTCGCTGCTCTCGGTCGTTAAGTGAAGGCCGTCGGCCACTGCGTAGTCTGTGGTGAGGGGTAATGCCTGCAATTTGATATTCTCGGCCCACGCTTGACACTGTGGATCTACCCTAACGATTTCTGACATGGACTATCCCCGGTAGCTGAGTGGTCAGCGCGACAGACTCTCAATCCAAAGAGCCTGGGTTCGATTCCCGGCTGGGTCGGAGATTTTCTCCGCCCAGGGACTGGGTGTTGTGTTGCCCTAATCATCATCATTTCATCCCCATCGACGCGCAAGTTTCCGAAGTGATGTCAAATCGAAAGACTTGCAACAAAGGCGTTTTTCGTCGCGGAGCAATCTTCTTACGAAATTCCAATCACCGACGTTCTCCTCCGGATGCGAAAATATATTGTTGAGGCCGACCTACGTAAGGAGAAACGATCACCATTATAAAATGCTAGAAATAAGAGGTAGTACGGAAAGATATAGATGCTCGTTCCTTCTGCTCGCTATACGAATTCAAATGGTTCAAATGGCTCTGAGCCCTATGTGACTTTATGTCTGAGGTCATCAGTCCCCTATAAATTAGAACTACTTAAACCTAACTAACCTAAGGACATCACACACACACATACCCGAGGCAGGATTCAAACCTGACACGTAGCGGTCTCGCGGTTCCTGACTGAAGCGCCTAGAACCGCTTGGCTACACCGGCCGGGCCTCAAGATTGGAATAATAGAGAATTGTGAAGATGGTTCGATGAAGCCTCTGCCAGACACTTAAATGTGATTTTCAGAGTATCCATGTAGATGTAGATATAGAATTTGGGGACACAAAACTCAGTTGGAAAAATACCTAAATTTCCCGCCATAATGGCAGCAGTTAAAAGTCTAGTAACACGGTTGGAGCAGCGAATCGCCGTCAGTGATGAGTTGTGGTAAAAATAACGCGTAAGTTAAGGAATTTCCTACCATGTTATGAAACCTGAGATGTGGTTGGTTGGTGACCCCGCCGACCCTTAGGTGACCTGGGCAACAGCATTCTGCAGCAACCGGAGCGACACAACGTAGTTAGTCTCAGCTATGCAGTAACTGTAGAGCGGGCCCACCGCGCCGCGCCGCGGGGACTATGATGCAGTATGCATGCGCCTCCATTATTCAAGCGCCACGCCCCACGAGGCCCGCCTTAACAATCGCACTCGCGGAACGTTGCCGGCGATTTTTCCGAGTTTCTGTTACTCTCCCCTGCCGCCGCTGCCGCCGACGCCGCCAACCTGTAACGCGAGGAGGCCGGCTCGTGTGTCTAATCCGGCAGCTTCGCGCTCCCCTAACTGCGTTACGGTGGTTTTCCCATCCGGTGGAAGGGGTAAACGCGTTGGCGCGCATGCGCTGCATGCCAGCTGCACAGCGCTGCGAAAACGGCTCGCGCTTCCTTAATTATATTATTAGCATACAGAGTAATGCAGCTCGTTTCGCCGCGAGCTGTACAGCCCGTCAAATCGCATTTTCTCGGTTGAAAATTGTGTGTCTAGCTAGTGCTCGTCACTGATGACGTGACCTCAACGGGTTTCCTTTACAACTAGGTTGGCATTGTGTCACTGCACTTTATTAGCTGGTCTCTCCTGAAATTTGTGTCCAAACTTTTCCTGGCTTTTTTATGGGAAAGGATTGTAACATCACAGCGCCTTCTTTTCAAAAAAAATTAATTTCAGAGCCTCAGTAATATCTGCTAAGGCAGTGAACACTGCAGGTTTTTTCCGTATGTGGAATTTTATCCGTTACTAGGAAATTTTTCTAGTATAGTCTCCCTTTGTTATTTCCCTATTTACAGTAAAGCCGTCCTTTCCTTGTACTTTTTTCAACCCATAACACAAGATTTTTGGTCCTTTGTGACAGCTATAATTTTACAACTGAATTATGCAGCAAGGCCTTTACAACCGCGATAGTGGCATTCCTCTTTACAGCGTTAATTGAAAAAAAAATGGTTCAAATGGCTCTGAGCACTATGGGACTCAAATGCTGTGGTCATCAGTCCCCTAGAACTTAGAACTACTTAAACCTAACTAACGTAAGGACTTCACACACATCCATGCCCGAGGCAGGATTCGAACCTGCGACCGTAGCAGTCATCCCGTTAATTGAAGGCCAATCTCTTTTTTTTTCAGGAATCTGCCTCTTGAATGATTTGATGCTGACCTTCAGTCTTATCCATCCCACAGTCTTTTCTTTTCTACGTAACTGCTGCACCCTACTTTCCCTACATGTAATTATCAATGAAGTTCGCCAACAACCGTGTAATTGCGATGTTATTTTATTTTACTTTGACTACCAGTTTCGGCAATCCACTATGCCATCTTCAGGCCCCATATGGATCTCTCAAAAATAAACGATATTGTCATACAGTGCCAAGTATTCCTGGATGTCGTGAATTCAAACTCGTATCCCTAGTGCTTCATTCGGAGACTTCATTTCAACATGTGTTTAATGTACTAAATGTGTTTAAGTACCCTGTAGTATTACCGTCAAATGCTCCTTCAAACACGTAGTTAACTGTTGCTGAATCAGCAGCAAACGTTCCACTAATTTATCCCTTCTACAGGTAATATTCTTTACGTCGTATTTTATCCGTCCATTTTTAACTTTTTAACATTCTTTGATACCACATTTCAGGCACACAAAATGTTTTGTTTTCATTCTCCGATAGTCACACAGTAAATGTTTTATTTTCACAGAGTACTGTGCTCCAGACGTACACTATTTTATCAAACGTATCCGGACACCCTTACATAATGCAGAATAGACCACTAGATGTCAAGAGTATTGTGTTGTCAGCGGAGAAGAAGTAACAACAGTGTGGGTAGGTCGGAAGTATTCATCGGCATTTCACTTGGGCTACTCACTGGATAATACCTGAAAAACAAATCCACCAGGGGCGTCCAACACTTCTGATGCTCACCGACTGTTGAATTCTGAAGCAGAAACGCGAAGAGAGAAACATAATTAAACCAAGACCAGGAAGGTGAAAAATCTAACCGAGTGAGACCACGGAGCGTCCCAGAGGGTGGTTGTGAAAGATTGTATCAAATCAGCGGAAGATATCGTTCGTGAGTTACACAGTGCCAACAGCACTCCAGCTGACCCAGTGGTTGAGCGCAGGTGGTTTAAAAAGAGTGGGTTACACTGGTCGAGCTCCTCGTAAGCCTTTAGACAATACTAAGCAACGCATGAGGTGATGTAAAGGGGATGCATCTGACAGTGGATGACTGGAAGAGGGTGCTTTGATGCGATGAATCACGCTACACTTTGTGGCAATCCCACTGAAAGGTAGGCGTTAGCGAATTCTGACAAAACGTTAGCCATGATGTACAGTGCCAACAATTAAGCACGGAACAGGTGATGTTACAATATGCGAGGGATTTTCGTGGCTAGGACCAGATGCTGTTATCGCGCCCGATGGAACGCAAAGTGAGGAAGGATATGAATGCATTTTGCATCTTTGTGTACTTGGTACTGTAGAGGAGGAGGTCAGAGATGATGATTGTTTCAGCATGACAATGCACAGTGTCATGAAGCAGCATCTGTGTCAGAATGCTGTGTGGACAATAACATTGTGCACTGTCTACCCAGAGTCTTTTAACCAAATTCTATGAAACCACTTTGGGTTGAATTAGAAGGTAGACTCCAATCCAGACGCAAGCCTGCAATATTAATGTCTTCTCTGATTTCGTATCTTGAGAAAGAACAGGCAGCCATTCCTTCGCAGGCCCCCACTTAAAAGTGTACTGAGCAGAATCCAAGCCGTCATAAAGCGAATGGTATACGCATCCCACATTAATGTCCACTTGTAGGTGTCCGGATGAGAGCGAACATCTTGTACACTTCATCCGGTATTCTATATCTATTTCATTTACCAGTAAAGATCTACTTAAGAGAGTTTTCTCCGTCAATGTCGACCACTTATAGTATGTTGAACAGTTCAATATTCGAAAAATTGACGTCAACTGCCCTTCGCTTTTTCATTTTTTTAAATTTGAAATAAAGTTAATGCCACATTTCGGATACAAAGTATGAGATTCACGATTTTCTATAGTTACAAAATGTATTATCACATTGCCGAAGATCTATCTCTTTCAAAATTTCTGCGTTACGTAATATTAATATTACATGTATCTGCATGATAGTGTTGTACTACTAAAATTCATTATCCTATAAATCTAAGATGGAGTAAAAATCGCAACCTGCGTATAATTTTTCTTCTTAATATCTACGTATTATCGTTCACAACAAATACCGTATGTAGTTTAAAATTTTAATTTATGTGAAGCTAGTGATGTGACACATTTTGAAAATTTTGTAACGTAATTTCATACATACATAACTATCTTTCTTTCCTATTTCATTCCTAAGAATTGAAAATTTTTGGGAAAAAATTGTTGAAATTTGACTTTATTATTAAAAGCGGAAACTACACTACGTGCCAATTTAACTAGTAGAACCTCCTAGATGTTTCTGGAGGAAATACGCCGAAGGCGCCACTTCAGTTCAGTCACCTCAGTTACTGACCTTAGTGCAGTCACTTCATGTAAGCTCTTACACTGCTGTTATAAGTCAGTCTAGTATTTGTTTGAATATCATGAGAAAGAGCGTATGAAAATGTTTCTCACCTGTGTTTAAACTGTTACGCTGCAGTGTCACGTATGAAATTTGCAATGTAAAAATATAAGAGTATTAATACTAAAAACACTGCATTATGCTTCAGTCTTATCATAATAAAAACATCTGAAGACTTATATTTTATCAAGATGTCCAGTGGACGCAACCCATCGACGCTGACACCACATAAAAAATAAGAAGCAGTTTAAATTCCTTCCATAGAACAATAAAACTTATTGCAGATGTAAATGTAAAAACAGTGATTATTACTAAATTGCATGAATGTAGCATGACTCAGGGAGAGTCTATTAAGTCTTTAGGATGATTTAATGCGACTGAGTTCGATTTCCACTTTTGTTCCAGTCTCTTCATCTCAGCGTTAGACTTAGATGCAACGTCCTCATTTATTCTGATTTCTGTCTGGCCCTATAATTGTTGACATGTAGTAACATGAATCCTATTCCCTGATGTATAATGCAGCCTACCACGCTATCCCTTCTTTTACTAAGTATTTTCAATAGATTCCTTTTTCACCGATTCTGCTGATATCCTCCTTATGTCTTAGGATGTACATCCACATGACTTTCAGAATCTTTCGGTATCACGTCTCAAACGCTTCTGTTTTACTTTTGTCCTGTTCTCCTACGTCTACGATTCACTTCGACACATTGTTTTCCTTCAGACTTAGATTCTCTGTAAGTTCTTTCTTACATTGAAGCCTATGCGTATTACTTGCAGGCTTATCTTGGCTAACGCTAGTTTCCTCTTCGCTGCTAACCTGCTTCTTACGTTCTTGGTTCGTCCGTCATGTGTAACTTATTCGTGTAATACGTGATCCCGAATTGTAGTGTTAAGTCTACCGCTGGTCTCGTCCTTACTGTTCCTAAATACTTTCATCTTCCTTTGGCTTGTTCCCAATAATTATTCAGTGGTCAGCAGACTGCTCATCGCACTCAAGAGATCCTGTAATTATGCCTGGCTTTCACTGAGGTCTACGTTTCATAATGAATTTAAAAGCTACCTCTGATGGGGCGTCTTTTATTCTTGATTGATTTTTAGTTCTGAACAGTTGAGGATAGCCTGGAGGCTTACCATACAATTTCTTTTAACCTTTCGTCTTCTCGTTGTTCACTCTAGGTGTTGTACATATTGTATACTACCCAAATTTCTTTAAAGTGTACATAAAGTTCCCTGATGATTCTGCCGCATTACATTGCCGAACGCTCTTCATAGATGGAAAAATTCTTTGAAATGATCTTGAGTTTCTCACCTCTAGTTCTCACTATCAAGCCAAACGTCATGAACCGTTAAGATAACTGGACAATAGTTTTCGCGTATGTCTGCGCCAGCTTTCTTCGGAAATGTGTGGATGACGTTCTTGCGAAAGTTCATTTGTAGAATTTCTTCAATGCCATAATGTACTTCCACTCACGGTGGGTACTTCATCAACTATCTTCGAAATTCTGCTGTCTTTCTTTTGCTGACGCCTTGTCCCGCCGTTTCGCAGGGTCGGCATTGTTAGAAACTGATTCGGAAAGGTTAGTTTTTAAGGGGTGACCGGATACACCTTCCTGCCGCCACCCCGTACCACCCCCCCCCCCCCCCCCCTCTAGGATGGAATTAGTGTACCCCAGCTGTCTGCATCTAGTGTAATCCATGTAAATGTAATCCATGGAATAGTGCGAACGTGTTCAGATGTCTGCGAGTCGTGTAGCTGAGGCAGAATTTGGGGAACAGCTCGGTATTCACCTAGCGGATGTGGATATCCGCCTGAAAACCACATTCAGACTGGCCGGCCCACTGGCCAACATAGGTAATCCACCAGGCGGACTCGATCCGGGGTCGCGGTCCTACCCGAGTCCAGGAATAGAGTATTGGCTCTCTCGGCTAACCTGGCGGGTCTCCGAAGTTCTGCTGTAATGCTATCAGTTACTTCTGCTTTGACTGATTGAAAGTCTCCACATTCTCTGTGGATCTGTGACTCTAATATCAGGTCACATAAACCCCTGAAACTCACGATATTTCAACTTATATAATGTATCAGCCCTCCCCCCTCCCTTCATTGTGGCGATCAGCATATTCTTCATATCTACATGTAATTTCCTCACCGTTAAACAATAAAACGGCTTTTCCTTTGCTTTTAAAGTTTCTCGCTTCAAAAAGCAATACGAAAACGCTTGGTAAATGAAAAAGGGCCATCGGGCATACCTTATCTTTTGTGCAATAAAGATATGAAACATAAAAAGTTATACACGAATGAAAATAACAGTCCGTTATTATTTATTTAAAAAATGAATCCGTCCATTGTGTAGGTAACTACTTATTTCACTCAGAGTTGCTCTTTGGCCTACGTACTCGGCACAAACCTCCTGCTGATTTAGGAAGACGGCCATAACTGATACGTTTAGCCTGTGATCTCCACATGTTATTACAGTCCATGAGTTTATAATTCATACTAGAGAGTAACTAAGTGCTTACTTCTTACATGAAAATCTGTTTTCTCGTTAAACCATTAACCGAAAGTTGCTTTTCCCCTCTCATTTGAGTAAGTTAGTGTCTGCTGATAAGGCAATATTTTCTGTACCGTGCACTTCTTCATTTTGTGAGTGTGGTTTCCACTTACTGCACCACATGTTGTGCGTAAGAATCGATGATAAATGTTTCTCTTCTTAAGAACCAACTTGCAGTGGACTTGTGATCAGCCACAAAATACCGTGGACTCTGGGAGGCTCCAGTATTATATTCTGCAACATTTTGCGAAATTCATCTCGTGGTTCGATGAGAAACATTTCGGGTCTGAAAATTGTAGAGGGTGAAAGGCAGGCCAGCACTCGCCACTGTAGCCTCTGCCACCACTGTGTACAGTTCGTTTAACTAACCTCCAACTGAGCTTTCCAAGCACATCGTAGAGATCACGCCACGCCACTGGCAAGCATGTGTGTACCTACGGTATACTAACCGGCCTATTAATTATTTTGTTGTGGAGGAGAATGTGCCCACTAACAAAAAATTCACGCATGATCGATGTTCCCCTCTGTTGTATAAAGTAATACATAATTCTCGCACATCGCATTCGGTCGCCAGGCGGATGCAGTGCTTTGAAGCGAGTAACAAACGAACCGGTGCACGGGAAAGTTTGAAAACTGTACTTTCAGAAAGTCATAGCTGCGTACCATCAGAATTGGGGCCCAAATTTTGGTGTGGTTCGGTTACTGGTTCTTAATCTCTAAGTCGAATTTCTCTTTTTTGTTATTTTTATCGTTCTTGTTTTTGCTTCACATATCTACCAAAGAGAAGTTTTTATAGGTAGACTACTTACTTGGTTATTAGTTTTCTTGTTACAATGTGATTTTAGGGGCATATGTGAGTGCCAGTTTAAGAGGATAACTTAGTTTTAACACATATTTGAGGCTCTCACTGTCAATATTACAAAACATCTGTCCTTCATTAAATTAGAATTCACATGGAAGTAAAGTTGTAGTTACAGCTTTATGAAAGAAACTAGCCATAACTGTAAACATATATGGCCCTAGAATCGTTGCAGAGTCTCAGTAATCGTGATTTAGCACAAGTTATAATTACAGCAGTATAATGAGATAAATATATTACTACGTCTTCCATCACATGAATCGAAGCTATTTTCTTTAAGTCTCAAACGCAAAGACAAAATATGCAGTTTCTCCCTGACATACGAGGGATATTCGGAAAGTAAGGTCCGACTGGTCGCACAACGGAAAAACCACAGTGGAAATCAAAAATGTATTATTTGCAACCGTTTGATACCCTTTCAGCTACTTCTCTACATAGTCGCCCCTCCGACTTAGACATTAGTCGTAGAATTGTACCAACTCTCCTAAACGTTTCCACCAGTATCATCATATAAGGCAGTCGCCAGTGGTTCCCGCCACCTCTCTACGCTGGTCTGCAGCTCATTGTCTGTTCCAAGACGTTATCTTAATAGCCAGCAGTTCATGTGAGCAGAAATGAAATTCAGAGGGAGCCACATCTCGTCCGTAAGTTGGGTGAGCCGTTGTGGCCGAGTGGTTCTAGGCGCTACAGTCTGGAACCGCACGACCACTGCGGTCGCATGTTCGAATCCTGCCTCGGGCATGGATGTGTATGATGTCCTTAGGTTAGTTAGGTTTAAGTAGTTCTAAGTTCTAGGGGACTGATCACCACAGAAGTTAAGTCCCATAGTGCTCAGAGCCATTTGAACCACTTCACATCGAAAACGCGGCATGGGTGTCCCCATTGCCTCTGATGTGTGTGGACGAATACTGTCATGAATAAGGAACTGTATGGCAATCAAGTGTGTTATGTGTGGTTGCATGAAATCAGGCACAGCCTTGGAGCGAGGTATCCATACTTGGCGGGGGCCACTATTGTTCTAGACATCATTGCTTGCTCACCGTGAACTCAGAACTGACAACAGCAGCATGACGCGATCGATGTGCGTAACAGAGACAGCGTATTAGAGGCACTGCCCAAAATATCTGTGTAAAGCTTCACTGGATTTTCGTTGTTGTTTCCATTTCTGAGCTGTCCTACCTTACTTTCTAAATATCCCTCCTAGTATGGACGAGTATGTGAAAGTATAGGACGTCTATGCATTTCTAATTCATTCTTCACGATAATACACATTTGGGTAATGGTAACATGGTTGCAGTTGCCGCAGAATTGGGATTCAGATTAAAATTAACGCCACACTTCTGGGTGAAATGCAGCCACTCTATTTCGTCTTCATTAAAACACCAACCGTTCTATAACTAATAGAGCCTGCTACTGCGGAGAAAAACGGTGTTTCATAAAACGCCACAGAGAGGGGGTGTAGCAGTGAATTTAAGCGGCGGACAGAAATTCAGTAGCTGTTAACTGCGCCGCGGGATATATGTGAGCATTCGCTGTCGCGCCAGCCGGTCTGAAATTATTAGCAGGCGCTTTTAATTGGCCTGCGCAGGGACCTGGCCAGCCATCTCTCACCGGGACGATCCTCACTGACGCTAATTACAACACTGCGCCAGCAGCGTTCGGCTGTAGGGACCATTCAACAGATCCTTAATTTGAGAGCCTACGCGTTTATTGGCACAACATCGCTATCCAAGTCTCTGGTTAATAATGTGGAAATGCGCATCAGATTTTGGAAGAAAGTTACCTTGAAAACCGGCTATCTGGGAAACGTTGAACTTTCCAGTCAGTTATCTACTGTTATTACTGCCGGGTTAGTCCAATTTCTACCGACAAACTTTCCAAGATAGATGAATGTGTAAATAAAATCCTTTTAGACGTGCCGTCACCTAGGTTTAAATCTAAAAACAACTATGTGAAACGCATAGTTAAATCCGCAGCGCACGACAGGTAGCAGGAATTATGGAAAGAGCGGCTGTCAGTTACACTCGAACACATGTAACTTTATTTAGTTGCCCAGACCTTAGAGCGCCAATTTCCGAGCTTAACTATCGACTGAATATGTCACACAATCTTATGACTTACGGGTACAACCTCTTTAATTTTTAAAACGACTGAAGGCAAGTGATTTAAAACACAACTACAATAAATTTTCAAAAGGCAAAAAGCGCAACGTTTTATCATTAAATAATACCTCAAATGAGGCTGAAGGCCCAAACAATCTAAGACTTAACAAGTAAGGAATTTTCATTTTAAGACGGCTGAAAGCCCGTGAGTTTTCAAAAGGCAAAAGGCTCAAAGCTTTATCCAAAAAACTATTTTAAATGAGGCTGAGGGCCAAACAATGCAAGACTTTACATGTAAGGAGCTTTCAATTTTAAAGTGCCTGAAGGCCCATTACTTCAGACCCAACTATAAGCATACAAATTCAAACCATCGGCTATGAGCCACTAAAATAAACAATTAAACGCCATTAAGAAAAGGCAGTACAGCCAGCGGTGCTCAGAAGTTTCCGGGGATCGGTCTGCACTTGAAATATTAACGTTCGCTTAGGGGAGACAGGTAGTCGGCCAGACTATATCCGATCCGCCTGCAACGCAACCAATAGACAGTCAACGGACCCATCGACAAGACGACTTGCTTTCCACGCGACCAGTACACGCCGAACTCTAAAAGCAACACGTAAAAGGCGTAGCCGCCCACAACCAAGTATGCGTAAGCTGTCAAAACTACACAAACGTGTCGGACAGCGACAACACGGTGAAGAAAGGACACAGCCTGAATTACACGTCAGCGGTCAGGTCAGGTAACCGGTACGCTAACGGCCACAAGGCAGAAAATTCCGCTGGTACACTTGGACTTCAAAGTCAAAAATACAGCTAAACTCGCTAGAGCTGCATTAAAGCAGTTTTCTTACTGGAGGGCAACGTGTAACAAAGTGACTTTCCAGTGACGTCTAGAGCACTTGCCGAACTCCCTGTGACAGTCCAGCCCAGTCCCTGCACAAAGAGGGAGAGTAAAATAAAGTTAAAGATGCTGTTGCAGTCAGAGACACGCATTTCTTATAAAATTACGAGTTCAGTGGTAGTAGGTACGGGGCTGCCTATCACTTATCAAAAAGACACTATATTTAATTAGCTTAGTTATGATTTAAAAGAAATTAAGCCATGTGAAACCACATGGCTGAGTGCAGTACTACCAAATAGTGGGCACAGAAAAATTTTTGGGTTCCCCTGTCAGTTAATTAAAAAATGCAACAAAATGGCGTAGAGCTGCAGAAGGTACAATGGCCGCTGGTTTCAAAAACCCTTGCCAGTACAAAGCTTGCGCAGAGGGATACGGCCTCTTCAATGTCCAGACGCCTTTCACCAACCCGGTAAAGCAAACATGTGCGTGGGCGGGCCGTACTACCCGTCAGCTGAAAGTCTAAACGACCGTCGCCATTCCAGCCCCAGCTCATGGTAACAGCAAGGATCTTTTGCTATCGCAGAAAAGATACAGTGTGCGAGGACCCGAGTTTAGAAAATACTGAGAAACTTCCTCTCGGTTTCATTTCGTTGCAGTGCGTGGTAGGCTCAGTTCGTTGCAGTACTTAATAGTTTCAGTTCGTTGCGAGACTCTGTAGAGACATTGTGGGCTATATTTCGTGACAGTCAGTCGCGCGGCAGTATCTGCCATTCTGCTCATCACGGTATGTAACGCAAGATATCAGTCTCACGCTTTTATCAACGTTAATTCGGCAGTCTTTGTCGTGCTGCCGCTGTCCGTGTGGTACCACCCTGTTTCTACTCATCCCTATTCGTCATAACTGTTCATCTTTGTTAAGTTGCATAAACACTCTCTCTGTGGGTGGAAGAGCAATCGTTACCTCTGTTCGTACTTTCTGTCTTTCCAAATACTTTGGGCGGGGCCCACAGCAAGCCTGCGGATTGCCTGTATGTTCCGCATTGTGGACCGGCTAATTATCATGTGTTCGTATCGAGACACCTCTCATTTCAATGTGTTTACGAGCATGTATATGGTTTTCTTTTAGCTGTTTGTTACTGGGCTGTAGTCTGCATCCGGTTCTCCTCATTAACCGATTAATTGCACTCAATAATCGAAATCCGTACAGTGCGTGGAGAAGAATCAGACGCTACGATCCGGAGAGCAGCATATGAGCAGGTGAGGTTCACCTAATTGATAGTAGGGAAGAGTGTGATAGGCAGAAATAATTTATTTCTTTCATTTCGATGCCATCGAAGCCCAAAGAAGCGATCAAGGTTAAAAGGGACTACATCTACATCTATATCTGCATCTATATACATACCGGCGTACGGTGCATGGTGGATGGCACTCCGAACCACAACTAGTCATTTCCTTTCGTGTTACACTCACAGTTAGAGCGAGGGATAAACACGAAATCTATGTTGACGGCAGTATAATTGCTCTTCTACAGGCTTCAAATGCCGGTTCTCTATGTTTTATCAACAGTCTTCCGAAAAAAGAAAGTCACCATTCCTCCAGGAATCCCATTTGAGTTCCCGAACATGTCCGTAATACCTATGTATTGTTCGAAGCTACCTATAACAATTCAAGGAGCCCGCCTCTATATGGCTTCCATGTCTTCCTTTAATCCGATCTGATACAGATCCAGAGACTCCAGCAGTACTGAACAATAGATCGCTGTAGCGTCCTACTCGTATATTGTGGTCTCCTTTAAAGATGATCCAAATTTTCCCAAAACTCTCCCAACAAGCCGAAGTCGACCATTCGCCTTCCCTAACACAATCATCACGTGTTCGTTCCATTTCACATTGCTTTGCAACGTTACTTCCAGATAATTAAACGAAGTGACTGTGTCACGATGGACACTACTAACTAACGAATATAACGGTTTTGTTTTCCCCACTTACTCGCGTTAACTTACATTTCTCTACATTAAGAGCAAGCTGGCATTCATCACACCAACTAGAAATTTTTGTCCTATTCATCTCGTATCGTCCTTCAGTAACTCCACTTCCACAACTTTCCGTACAACACAGTACCACCAGCATCAACCGCAGAGCGCTGCCCACCTTGTCTGCCAGATTATTCATGTATTTCGAAAATGATAGCAACGACTACCAAAAATGTGGTCATGTTTACGACTTCTATACAAGCTCAAAATTGTATCCTTGTGGTGTCTATCATACATGTTTTTGTGTTTATGAAAACCACTGAAAAGTTCGTCACATGACACACACTCTTTTCTGTGACTTGTTTTGCGAATAAAACCGCCTTTTCTTGCTGCAACTTAATTTATTTTTCACAGACGCGTTTCGCCTTTTTCATGCTGAAAGGCATCTTTAGTGGGATCTATAACGATACGGTTTTGTTATTTTCAGGTTATGAAAAAGTTCATTTCGCGTTTTTTTTATGTCAATAAGTAATTACTTACAGTTTGCTGTGATCTACGTTTCCTTTCATCTCATCTGGAGGTCTCACTACCACGTTTATTTCCGACACATAAGCACAGGTTGTAACTTCCCCACAAAATCTTTTCCGTAACCTCCCGACAGTAAAAACAATAATTATTTATATCATTCACATTTAGTGTAAGCTTCCAACAGATTTATTCCGTAACCTCCCAACAACAAAAGTAATATGAATAATATTCTCATTTAGCGTAACTACGCAACAGTGAAAATATGTATAGCATTGAAATTCAGCGTAACCTACCAATAATACAATGTGACAAACTTCTCAATAAAATTGTCGCTCACTTATAACCTTTTAATAATTCACTGTGAATTTAAGCTGGAAAATTTTGAACGTCAGCAGTGCTGCGTCATGGCCCTGAAAATTCATTCTGAATAAATTGAAAAATCTTACCTCAATTAGGTCGCCGGATAACGCGTATGTATCTGCTCCTATAAGAAATTTTTCTGGCGCAGTTCAGTGCAATGCTGGCCGATAGATTTGTCATGTATAAAAGGAAACAACTGATTTTTCCTTTCAATAATCGGGATGACCAAGGATTGGAATAATTAGTAAATTCTTTAAATTTAAATGAATGATTGTCAAAAGTTACTTTTTATGCGAAAGAATATTATTAAGAGATTTTTCTAAACATTTACATGGGACTTGATATAACAATACTACATATGCGCGACGCTGCTTTTACCTTCTACCACAACGCTCAGACTCCACCATCGCTCCACATGACCGGCACAGCCAACTGCACACACCAGACTGGTCGCTAGCAACAACTTACTCCTACTGCTACACAGTTCCTACTGCATACAACACTGCTCTTTGGTCTGAGATTCTTTATAGCTCACATATCGCAGGCAGCGCGTGAGCAATCCATCGAAATTAAATCTGCTCGAATGGGCTAACAACAAATTCCTCAATCATGGACCTCTTACAAGGTTTGTATTGCAAACTTTTTCACACTTTTCGCAATATTTCTCGTTCTTTTTTGTGACGTGTTATTATTCCTTTACCACTAAATGCAGCTCTTTCTTCGAAGACTGTGTTCTTAATAACATAAACATTGTAATTTTTTTAATGTGTTTCCTCCTCTTTGATTTGTTCACCTATATGTTGCCAACCTAACGAGTTATGTGCTCAAAAACTAACTTCTTTTCATGATTTTTATATTTTGTGTGTGTGTGTGTGTGTGTGTGTGTGTGTGTGTGTGTGTGTGTATGTAAGAGAGAGAGACAACGACCTGAAGAGTTTGTATATTTGTATATGTTTTTTATTTCATTCCATGTAATCCATGTTATTAATATAATAATAAGCCGGCCGAGATGGCTAAGCGATTCTAGGTGCTACAGTCTGGAACCGCGTGACCGCTACGGTCGCAGGTTCGAATCCTGCCTCGGGCATGGATGTGTGTAACGTCCTTAGGTTAGTTAGGTTTAAGTAGTTCTCAGTTCTAGGGGACTGATGACCTCAGACGTTAAGTTCCATAGTGCTCAGAGCCATTTTTTAATAATAATAATACCACACAATATAATAATAATAGTAGTACCATTCAACACCTTTCCACTCACTTATCCAAGAACCGCTCGACACAACATTAAAAAAACTGTGATGTCTTGCTCACTCGTCTCTTATAGGGTACCTAAAAGGATGCTGCGTTCTCGGAATGCTATACAACAATTCAAGCAAATCACATTAATAGTTTTTATTTCAATAAAGAAAATAGACAATACTTAACTTTTAATTTACAATGGTGTCGCGAACATTGGGCGACATGCAAACAATTGAAGTCCTTTGCTGTATACAAGGTCCATGTAAGCAGTTGGTATGGATCACACGTCACTGCTGTCGTACTGCTCTCCTACCACTGTGCCGTCTAGAAATGTGCGGCCGGGGCTGGCAGGAGCGGCGCTTGTATTCTCTCCTTGTAGAGGCCTCTCCTGTCGTGGTTACCTCCCGGTCAACGCCCTATTGGAGGACGTGGTCTCACAGCTTTCTCTGCGGTTGCGTTCTTCATCTTCGAGCAGACGAAACTCAAATCAGCTGTAACCAAAGCTTTCAACCAGTCTCTCACAGCTATTAGTTCATATGCAATATTCTACAACTCAGACCAGCGGCCCCCCCCCCCGGCCCCCCCACACACAGTATTATAAAAAATAAATAAAAAACAACCAATATACACACTCTTCAGCACTCTCTCTCTCTCTGTATCTATCTCTCTATCTCTCTCTCTCTCTCTCTCTCTCTCTCTCTCTCTCTCTCTCTCTCTCTCTCTCACACACACACACACACACACACACACATAAAGATACAAACATCATGAAAATAAGTTGGTTTTGAACATCTTCTTTGTTAGGCAGGCAACAAGTAGGTAAACGAACCTAAGAGGAGGAGGCACATATTGAAGCTGCAATGTTGATGTTGTTAACAGCACAGTGTTCGAACAAATTGCTATATCTCGTGTTAAAAGAATAATAACACACCACAAAAATGATCTAGAAATACGGTGAACAGTGTTAAAAATTATCGAATACAAAAATAATCGGAAATAAAAGTGGTAGTTCGACCTCTAGACCAGATGAGAGGAAACGCAGATCACAGCAAACTATAAGCAATTACTTATTTACATAAAAAAACTGGAAGTGAACTCTTTGCTAATTAAAAGTAACAAGACTGTATCGTTGTAGATCCCACTGAAGATGCCTTTGAGCAAGAAAAGGACGAAACGCGTGTGCGAAAAATAAATTAAGTTGCAGCGAGAACAAGTATATCTGTGCTTGCTGCGGAGGGTGGCCGTGCAAAAACTTTTCTTTTATGTAACATCTACTGTCACTGCAAAAATGAAATTTTTTTGTTCTTTTATCTACCCTGAAACCAGACCGCTATATCTGTAGTTGTGTTTCGAAGTATCTCTTCTTATATCTTTTAAGAGGGGAAGAACTGAACGTCGACGTATAGTACGTGAAATGCAGATTTAGCGTACGTCATCCTTCAGCAGGATTTTTTTCCTGTAGGAGGGCAGCACAGCAGAATATTGAGTTACCATAAGAGGCAAATAGTAGCCATAGGAGTATTAAATTTCACTTTATATCAATTCTTCCACAAATCTTACGCTTTTTCATGGAACAAGGCGATTTTACCGTGCTCATTTTCGCACATCGAAACAGTACTCGGTCTACGTGCGTCTCGGATGGCGGCGCAACATTCAAAAGAGTCTCAGTAAAGTGGCTTCAGATTTACTAACCACAAAATCTCAGATTCCGAGCACTCGACCTAATTTGAGATAATCAACGAATGACGTAATTACAAGAGTTTCAGCAATCCGAGAACCGGGATCGCTCGGTGTTGGCAAAGTTCCGCCGCTTGCGAACGATACCCTGCCAGGGGGGGAAACCGTTCCCTCGAGGAATAACAGTTAAAGGTAACGGCCGCCCGGCTGTCGGCGAACGCCCAGCTCGCAGCGCACGCCTCTACTGCTTAATCGCTCAGCGTTCAGCGCCAATTTTCAGCCTGATATTACGGGCAATAAAAATTAAGAAAAGGCGCCGAGAAAAGTGCGCGAGAACTTTGCGACGTCTCACGTTTCCTTACTGCTGTTAATGAAGTCATTAATGCTGGAGTAGTTTTCCTTCCCATCTTCGTATACAGTCGTTCTATGTACGACACCGGGGACCAAATAGTCGTTCGGAAGAGAAGTTATTTGCGCGATTTGGGTGTGTATGGCATTCGATAAACATGTCAGCAGTCGTACTTTCTGAAACGTTCGCGCATTGCATCGAGTATGCTGGAGTAGTAAAATCGCTAACTTTAACATCACAATTCAAACTGTATCATAAGTTAAAAAATAATATATAGTTGTTCCTTGATTTAGTCAAGTTCTCACACAAATTTCTCTTTTCTCTAATTCTATTCAGTACCTCCTTGTTAGTTATTCGATTTACCCAACTAATTTTCTATTTTCTTTTGAAGGGCAACACGTCAAAAGCTTGAATTCTCGGCCTGAACTACTTATCGTTCCCATTTTGGTTCCATACAAGGCTATGAAACAAATCAACACCTTTAGAAAAGACTTCCTAAGTCTTAAATTTATATCAACATCTTTTTCCTTTTTAGAAACTTATCATTTTCTGTTGTCAATATGTATGTTATATCCCCCTTCTTCACCCAACGTCTGTTACTTAGCGTACCAAATACTAAAACGCATCTAAACATTTTACTATCTTTGTTCCTAATCTTAATCCTTCAGCATTACGTCATTTAATTTAACTATGTTCCATTACTCTTCTTTTAATTTACATTCTTGTTACAACCTCTTTCCATGACACTATCAGTTCCGTTCAACATCTCTATCAAATCATTTGCCATTTTTAACTGAATTACGATATCGTCGGAACACCGAAAAGAATTTATTACTTCTCCTTAGACATCAACTCCGTTTCCTGATTTCTTATAGGTTTCCTTTACTGTTTGCTCATTGTACAGATGGAATAGCATTTGGAATGGGCTACAAACATCACTCCTTTCTGAACTACTTCCCTTCATGCCCCTCGACTCTTATAACAGCGTTCTGGTTTCTATACAAGTTGTAGATAACATTCTGCTTCTTGTATTTTCCCCTGCTACCTTCAGAAATCAAATTAATCAGACGCTTTATCTAAATCTACAAATGCTATAAACAAAGCTTCGCTCTTCTGCAAGCCACCTTCTACAATACGTCGTAGAGTCAGCATGGCCTCACAAATTCCTACATTTCTCTGGCAACCAAGCTGACATTCCCCCAGGCAGACTTATTCCAGATTTTTGGCGATAAAATGTAGCAGTCTTTCCATATAAAGAAACTTTCACTGTGATCACTGTTAGGAACAAAACACACCAATCACTGTCATTCCAGTGTCTTAATTCGTAAGGAAAATAAATTCATTTTCATTCCTCACCTAACAACTCTTAGAGGTTACATTGAACAAATCTGAAAAAAAGAATTGTTGAGTTATTATTTACGAGCATAACCAGTGCATACCTTCCCATCTTAATGGCATTTGTGTCATTGTGTCAGTAGGCTGAAGACCCTATTTTGAAGCGTTTTTTTTCGGTTACTTCTTCTTCACATCTCTGAGGAATCTGTTGTGGCGTTTCTCCTGTCTCAGGAGTGTGAACAATAAAGGCCTTTATCTGTCCACTTGTTCACACTCTCGATCTGGGACACTCAAGAATATTTAATTCCATTCCACTTGATGCCACCTGTAAAAGGGGCCCAATATTGAACTCCAACTCACTGACAACTGTTAATTTCATGGAAATGTTAACCAGTGGAGGAATCCCCTATCAAAGAACAAATAAAGCTAATGGGCTCCTATTTTAAGAGAATCTGACTGAAAAGTAGGATTTTAGCTGCCTTAATCTACCTTCCCTATGTCCTTTCAAATTTTTCCCAAAACTTTTGGCATTCAAATACTTTCCAGCTGTTTTTAACAGGCAACTCACATCTGAATCCCCTACCTGTAACTCGCTCCACATCCTCTCGTACATCGATGTAAGACGTTCATACATATTAATTTTTTTTATTTTCACGTCACGTTCCGTAGGACGAAATTGCGGAGCAATTCTCGAAGGTAATTGTAGGTGTCAGTACATGATATCACTACATAAAAGTAATAAAAGATAAAAATAAAAGGTTTATGAACCCGAAATAGATCAGTCCACAAGTTCAAGCAAACGCAATCAACAATACAACAAGTATCAGCTTTGTTTTTCAAGGAACTCCTCGACAGAATGAAGGAGTGACCCATGTGGAAACTTTTCAGTTTCGATATCAAAGCGCGTGGATTACTGCTAAGATTTTTTAATTCTTGTGGTAGTTTATTGAAAATGAATGCAGCAGTATACTGCACACCTTTCTGCACAAGATTTCAAGAAGTCCAATCTAAATCCTGGTTTCATCTTTACCCAGTATTAACAAAGTGAAAGCTGCTTATTCTTGGTAATAAGCCAATAGTGTTAACAAGAGGTGACAGTAAGGAATATACGTATTGAGAGCCCAATGTCAAAATACCCAGACTCTTGAACCGGTTCGACAAAAGGTTCGTGAACTTACACCACTTATTCCCCGAGCCACCCGTTTCTTAGCCTAAAAAATCCTTTTAGAATGGGAAGAGTTACCCAAAATATAATAATGTGTTACCAATACGACATAAGTGAATGTAAATAAGCAAAGTAGACTAATATTTTTGTTGAACTATCTCTCACTGAAGATACTGTTCGAATAGTAAAAATGACAGCACTAAGCCTTTGAAGAAGATCCTGAACATCGATTTTCCATGACAGTTCTCAACACTTAGAAATTTTAACTGTCCAATTTCACTAATCATATCCCCCTTCTGTGAAATTTGAAACATAAGATTTGTTGAATTGTGTGTCAGAAACTGTATAAAACGGAGTCTTACTGTGATTTAGGATTAGTTTATTTTCTACCAACCATGAAATTAAATCATGAACTGTACTTTTTTTTAAATCGACCCAATGTTCCACACAACTACCTAGTGTCATCAGCAAACAGAAATATTTTGGAGACACCCATAATACTAGATGGCATATCATGTATGAAAATAAGGAACAGGAGTGGTCCCAACACTAATCCCTGGGGCACCCCCCACTTGACTATACCCCACTCAGACCCCACATCACAGCCTTTCTCAACATTGTGAATAATGACCGTTTGTTGTCTGTTGCTAAAGTAAGAGGAGAACCAATTGTGAGCTACTCCCTTTATCCTATAATGGTACAACATCTGGAGCAATATTTTGTGATCAACAGAATCAACGCCTTAGACAAATCAAAAACGATGCTTCGCGTTCGAAAATTTCGTTTAACCCATCCAGTACCTCACAGAGAAAGCAGAGTACAGCAGTTTCAGTTGTTAAACGACTTCTAAGGCCGTATCATATGGTATAAAATGATCAATTATCCTTACATGCACAGTCTTTTCAATGGTTTTAGCAAACACTGATGGGATAGAAATAGGTCTAAAATTATCTACATTATCCCTTTCTCCCTTTCTATAAAGCTTCTTTACTACTGAGTACTTTAATCGTTCAGGAAACTTACATCCCTAAAGGAAAAATTGCAAAGATGGCTAAATACAGGACTAACATGTGCAGCACAGTACTTTAATGTTCTGTTAGGCACTCCATCATAACCATGAGAGTCCTTAGTCTTCACTGATTTGCCGGCCGCTGTGGCCGAGCGATTCTAGGCACTTCGGTCGGTAACCGCGCTGCTGCTACGGTCGCAGATTCGAATCCTGCCGTGGACATGGATGTGTGTGATGCCCTTAGGTTAGTTAGGTTTAAGTAGTTCTATGTCTTGGGGGCTGATGACCTCAGATGTTAAGTCCCATAGCGCTTAGAGCCATTTGAATAATTTTTTATTTTCTTTGTTGATTCAGTTATTGACTCAATATCCCCCTTATCTGTATCACAGAGGAGTATTTCAGACATCTGTCTCGGAAAGGAATTTGCCAAGAAATTTAATGATACCCTGTAGAAATTAAATTTTTATTTAATTCAATAGCAATTCTCAGCAAATGATTTTTACGTACGGTACATACATCTGATTTATCAGTAACAGAAATATTTTTACTACTACTAGACGACATAACGTCGACCTTGTGCTGCTGACTAGACTCTTCCTTCAAAACTGACCATATGGTTTTAATTGTAGCCTGTGAATTAGATATTCTATTTGCATAACACTACTCTTTGTCTTCCTGATTACCTTACAATACTGTTTGTAATGGGATACTGTACCTTGATTGTGACTACTTTTAACATTTAGCTATAATTCCTGCTTTGTTGTACATGATATTCTTATCCCATTAGTCAGCCACCCAGACTGCCTTTTACTGGTATTACCCCATTTAGAACTTTCTAATGGATAACAGGTCTAAAAGAGCGTGAGAAATGTGTTAAGGAAAGCATTATATTTATCATCTATAATATCGGAACTATAAACAGCCTGCCATTCTAGTTCCTTGACAAGATTTAAAAAACGCTCTATTGCCGTTGGATTAGGTTTCCTATACATTTTGTAATGAAATGTGACATTTGTTTAGGTACAAAAGCCTTTTAGTGTTAACATATGTACATCATGGTCTGAAAAATCATTCACCCTTGTACTAACAGAATGCCCACGTAGTAATGAAGAATGAATAAAAATATGGTCTATGACTGTGCTGCTGTTCCCCTGCAGCCTACTTGGAGAAAAACACAGTCTGCATCAGATCGTATGAATTTAGGAGATATACCAATATCCCTTTTCTTGTACCATCATATACAAAATTTATATTGAAGTCACCACATATAACTAATTTCTGGTACTTCCTACAAAGTGAATCAAGAACCCTCTCTAGCTTCAGCATAAATGCTCTGGTGTCAGAGTTAGGATACCTATAAACAACAACAATCAGAAGTTTAGTTTCACTAAATGCAACTGCCCTCGCACAACATTCAAATATCTGTTCAGTGCAGTGCTATGATACTTCAATGGACTCAAAGGGAATACTGTTTTTACGTACATAGCCACTCCCCCACTCCTTAAAACAGTCAGCTAATCTGTATCCTGGTAAAGGGAAACACTGAATTGCGAAATTATTTATGTGGTGCTCCGACATACCAATAATTTCGGAGTCAACATCTATAAGCAGTTCACTATGTTTATTTTTAATACTTCTCATATTTTGATGAAATATGCTAATTCCTTCTCTACTTGGAAACATGACGTCCTCTGAGAGTGAGCCTTTACTCAGAGGGACTTCCTTTATGCAGATATACCTATCAGCAGACTTCAATCTAAAAGTGGAGCATCTCTGACACCAAATACTACAGGAACCTTTCCATGAGTGATCCAACCACTACCTACTACACTGTCACTTACAAGCTTTCTCATACCTACTGAGGACAGGCCAGGCATAGTGAAACCCTATCTACAGATAGACCCAACTGGCACCACTGAAATGTGACCCATGCGTTGTGCCATCAGCGCACTCCACAGCTCCATGTTAACGCTCCTAACAGCCGCCTTAAGGTGTAGTTCACTGGAGTAGGGCCCACAAATATCACAGAAAATTGTGAAGGCATTGCGGAAATGTGGAACTTAATAATCTTCTTCGAAACGAACTTAAAAAAATATCGTAATTTTCATAAAGAATCAATTTAACATATGAAGTCTGTATATGAGACCGCTATCATTTTTAGCACTTTTATTTTCACAAGTAGATCTTGATCACATAGATTTCTTTACACTTTATGACCGATTTCGGCTTATCGCCATCTTCAGAAGGTTAAAATATTCTGATATAGATCATCGGCAAGTTAAACATAAAGAAGAACAATACTTTGTGCCTTCAACGTGGCTCATACCTCACCCATTTATCTTCCCACCATTCCCTCTGCACACTGTTATTTAAAACGATAGAGCAGATCCACTTACAATAGCAGTCAGAAGTAAAAGTGGGTTTAGAGCTTTCTGTCACCAGACAAATCGTGTATATTACTTGTCCCTAGCTTTGTTATTCGTCTTAGCCTTGTAAAATGGGCGAAGTGGAAATTTTTTGGTCTATAACTTCGTTCTATTTATGATAATTTTATAGTTACTACGAATACGTCAGAGAAAGCGTATAGTTTTTTATTACATACGACTCTTAATCTAAGAGTGTTTTGGAGTAAACACAGGTCAGCAGAAAAGTTCATAGCCGCCGCAGAAAATCAGACGCTTTACTGTCCAGCAACATAAAGTACAGCCAGTAGTAAAAGTTTTTAACAGTTAACATTCAGTAAGATTCAGGGTAAGGAAATATCAGCTACAGCTACAGCATTTTACGTTCTCTAGAACAAGAACAGTGAAGACCAAATAGTATTGCTTCTGAATGCTGCAACTAACATACTCGTAGTTTATGCGTCAGGTGTACTGCAAATGCAAAAACGAAACACTAAGTAATCTGTGACATATAGACTAACAAAATACTCTGATACCACGAGACAAATTGTTTTCATCGGTAGTTTCCGGTATTAAGAAGGTGCATAGCAACAGTATTACTACAACATTTGCCACATTTGAAACGCATTCTTCAGTTGCTGGTGAGGACAACTGCAGAGGCCAACAAAGCACATCTTATGTGAGGTGAGCTATTTGTCTTACGCAGTTGGTAGGATCTTTATGATTTTCTTATTCAGTTTACACTTGTCTATAGAAGTGACGACATAAAAGTCTTCTGAGTATGGTACTGCGCAATAATGTAAATAACTACAATGCAGAAACCAGTGTTTCGGCAGCGATTACAGTGGTCTACATCTGGGTCAATAGATTCACGCCACTGGACCACCGTAACCGCGACCGAAACATTTGATTCTCCAGTGTATTTTTTTTTTTTAATTATGACGCAGTATCACACTCAGAAAGCTTTCATGTCAACAGAATCTGGCCGCAAGTGGCTACGAACACCTCACATTTATGCACACGCTGTTCAACAGAGATGATACGTGTTGGTACGGTGTTTATTTCATGCTTTATATTTGTGTGTTATTGTAATCGACTGGATCCACATGCCCATTTGTACAGCAAGGGGGCTGAAGCCACGTTACTTTAACACTTTTACGCTTGATGAAATATATGTTACGACTGTTCATGTTCACATAAAATGAATTTTTCTTTTGCGATGTCCATGGTAAATCGTTGCTCTAAAAAGAAGTTTTTGCCGCCTAGGTAATTTTCTACAAACAAAAAAAATTTTTCAGGCTGTGAACTTGGAGAAATGCTTGGTAAAGGCTGTGCTGTCTTAACAGTATATTTATTCACAACAGGTTTCTATCATTGATCAACTTCACAGTGGACAAATATTGTAACAACTTCACATGTCATACATACTCTTTAACCTGAAAATATGACTTAGATGAAGCGCAAAAATCAGAAAAAGGTAATTCACGTCATAATACCGGCTTAAGCAAATATAAAACATTGAAAAACGAAACCACGTATTAGCATTAATTGGCCCATCGCCACTGGTCAGACACAGCGATATCCAGTAGGTTGTTGAGCCTGAGCAGTGGAGCTGTGCACTTGTGACACAGGTTTTTATTTTTCCTGTTTGCATAAGACGATGTTTGCAAATCGGCTACAGCACCTTTTCTGGTTAAATAGGATCTGTGACATGTGAAGCTGTCAAAATATTTTTCCACTCTGAAAATGATCGATGATCGGAATCGATTTTGAGTAAATATATTGCAGGATAGCACGGTTTTTATCATGCATTTCTCAAAGTTCCTACAAATTCTCTATGATCAGAAGATCAAAACAAACGATTTAGAAAAGATATATGAATCGTGTGAAAATAGGCAGTTGACCCTAAATAACGAAAAGTGTGAGTTCATCGACATGAGTACGAAAAAGAACTCGTTAAACTTCGGTTACAGGATAAATCAGTCAAATCTAAAAGCCTTAAATTCAACTAAATACCTAGCTATTACAATTACGACCAACTTAAATTGGAATGAACACATAGAAAATGTTGTGGGGAAGGCTAACCAAATGCTGCGTTTTATTGGCAGGACACTTAGAAAATGTTAACAGACCTACTAAGGAGACTGCCTACACTACGCTTGTCCGTCCTATTTTAGAATGCTTTTGCGCGGTGTGGGATCCTTACCATATAGGACTGACGGAGTACATCGAAAAAGTTCAACGAAAGGCAGCACGTTTTGTACTACCGCGAAATATGGGAGAGTGTGTCACAGAAATGATACAGGATTTGGGCGGGAAATCATTAAAATAAAGGCGTTTTTCGTTGCGACGGGAACTTGTCACGAAATTCCAATCACCAACTTCCTCCTCCGAATGCGAAAATATTTTGTTGACACGACCTACATATGGAGGAACGGTCACCACAATAAAATCGGGGAAATCAGAGCTCGTACGGAAAGATATAAGTGTTCATTCTTTCCGCGCGCTATACGAGGTTGGAATAATAGAGAATTGTGAAGGTGATTAGATGAACGCTCTGCCAGGCACTTGAATGTGATTTGCATAACATCCATGTAGAAGTAGATATAGATGTCAACACACAGTACAAAATGAAATTCACATATCGAAACGCTGTATTGTATTTCAGCATATTTCTACTTCTTTTTTCCAGGTAACCAGTATTTAAATCCCGAGAGAAAGCTTAGAAGAAACTACAAGACTTCGCGTCTTGTTGCCAGTTACGTCTTAAACATGCTAAATTTAGTAACACCTAAAGTGTTAGTAACATCTGTTTAGTAAATTTCATTTAATTACTTATTTTAAGGATGTGTTCACACTTCTGCCACCCGATCATTGTACATGTATATCAATATATAATACCCGTATTTTCAGCCAGGCATTTCCCGTTGCTTGTCACCTGTTGCCCGCAGTCCTTAAGCTAGATGTACGCTTATATGCAACGACAGCAGACTTTCTACAAGAGTGATGATGTCTTGCCGTATACACTAACAGGTAAAATAGCTGCTTTAATAGGGAGAGGGAGAGCGGGAGGGGAGGTTTGGAGAGTAGGGGAAGAGCGCTTCAATGGCCAGGGCTGATGGAGTATCTCGATAGGCCACCACGTGACTAGCAAGTACCGTCCTTGTACTAGCCACTGACGTGAGATTTGACCAAAAAGTGAGCAGGACAGCGATAACAGCGACTTTGATCGTAGTCGGGTGGTTGGTGGCCGTTGCCGAAACGATACGAGTTCCGATGAAAGCTTGATTTTTCAAGAGCAGCTTTCTCAACGATTACTCACGAATACCGCGATTCAGGGAAACGTGCTGCCGCCAGAGTCAACTGCCAAGGGCCGCATGTTCATAACAGGAGGTGTCGTCAATTATAACGGGTTGTAAAAGCGAATAGACGGACCGATTTCAGAATCTCAAGAAAAGAACACGCGCTTGACATTGACATAAGGAATATATATCGTCTTCTTCTTTTTTTGCTGTGAGAAACCAGGTTACGTTTTGCGAAGCTTTTGCAAATATCACGAGTATACACTTTTGTAAGTTCTTTATAATACACCGACAGAAAATAAATCGCAGCAGAAAAAAAAAATAATTAACGTAGAGTAATGAAATTTCGGCAATGCATTTGGCTAGGTAACATTTTTAAGTGATTAACAATGCAAGATCACAGATTATTGCAAGAGCGAGATAAGCCGTTGCAAATGTGAAATGCTCGAACATTATTAACTGATGCAGTCGCCAGAAATCTGAATGCAACCATGCAAACGATCATGCATTGTGCTGTACAGGTGTCGGATGTTAGTTTGTGGGATGAGGTCCCATGCCTTTTGCACTAACTCTGTCAATGCGGAGGCGGTTAATGCTGTTAGTGGAAGACCCCGGAATTGTCGTCCGATGATTTCCCATATGTTCTCTTTTGGAGACAGATCTCGTGATCGAGCAAACCAAGGCAACAGATCCATGCTGTCTAGAGTAAGTTGGGTTACAACAGTGGTATGTGGGCGAGCGTTATCCTGTAGAAAAACACCGCATCGGACGCTGTTCGTGAATGGTAGCACATGACATACAAATTTGCAGTCAGGGTGCGTGAGGTTACCACGAGAGGACTCCTGCTGTCATACGAAATCGCACCTGAGACAATAACACCGGGTCCAGTGTGTCTCGCCTGCTGGAAGGTTGCTCAAATCGCTGCTGCATTTGAAGTACGATGTACCGGAGTCATGCTGCGAACACAATGGTCCTTCGTCTTGGCAGTGTCATGTGGCAGTTCGTGCAGTGACTACAGTGCTGCCAGGTCATTCTGCAGTATCGCGGAAGGAACGTACAGCTTCCCGTAGCCCTATTACACGACCTCGTTCAAACTCACTGAAGTGCTGATAATAGCGTTTTGTCGCCTTAAAGTGGTTACTGACAAACATCCCCTCACCAAGTTCAATCCCAAACGTAACTAAAGCTCATGACCTTTAGAGCGCGTATTTAAAGCGAATCTGATTTGCATCCTCATAGTGGTCGTACTAAGGTCACTCTTATACAACTCGCACGAAATTTGAATAGACGTCATCTTTTTAGAAGACTCCATGCTGCCAATGGTTTGAATATGGAACTTGTCATTGACAGTAATAAATAGTGTAGGTCTTAAAGCAGAGTAGTAATCATTACACAGTTCCTATTGTGTTGTGTTGCCGATTAGTTCGTTTCTTGTTGCAATGTGAATAGTAAAGCAATTTATGATCTATTACTGGAAGTAGCTATAACTCATAGAAGCCATTTTCATGACGTATTTAATTACATGTGATGTGTATGTCTCAGCTTTACTGTCTTAGGTGCATGGTACAAAGTACAAAAGATGTAAGCCTGTAATCTCCACCACATTGCATCAAGCTTTAATGATAGAATTTGAGAAAAATTTAATTATTGGTAAGTTAGGTAATCAGTATTATAGGCTTACGAAATAATGTTAATAGTCTTGTTCTTTTCAAAGCAATTTAGTTCCACGATCTAAGTTAAATTTAATCCTTTTGATTTATTCCTGAGAAAAATTACATTTTACCCCTTGGAAACAATTGACGTGAGTGGTGTACTACTGATTACCGTAATTAGTCTGCTGCTAAAATTTAAAATTTCGTGTTATCTTTGGTGAACAATGTCGCTGCTGAACAGTTGATCATTCGTGAGGTAAATACCCCTGTTGGTTAATTGTCCTTTGGAACACCAAAAGATGTTCGTCGCTCGTGCTGACACATCATTCCATGTAGCTATACCTAGGTTTTCAGTCGTTATGGCTTGAGTACTTCGACAAATATACAAAACAGTCAAAAAGGTTGGGTCTCTTTGCAGATTTTACTTTGTCTTCACACACTGACAAATTATTCCCAAAGAAACTCGGCCAAGAATGCTGGTTCTCATGTAATAGTGAGTATTATTCTAGATCTTGAATGTGTTCTTCTTGGTCGCATTTCACCATCACGTAAGGGGTAGATACGAGGGTTATGCCGAAAGTTTTTAGCAGCCCGTAAACCGTAAGGCGGAGGACTGTGGGGTTGTTTTCATTCGAAAGAGCGATGTTTTTTGTCCTTGGGACGTGCGCGCGAACCCCCTGGCTAGTGGTGATCCCCCACAGCCCGGTAAGAAGGAACAGGCTGTGCTGAGTCTGAGACGGTGCAGGATGGAGCTGTCGCGCCGCGACTTTCACGCCCTGATTTTTTACGATTATAAAAAGGGTTTAAGTGCCGAAGAATGGCATTCTTCTTTGCTGCGTGTTTTTGGTGAAGCTTCCCCTTCTAGGGCCACAGCTGGAAATTGGTATCGCGAGATTTCGAGGGGTCGCCAGTCAATTGAAGATGAACCTCGTCCCAGTCACCCGCAACAGCTACGACTGCTGAAAACATTGATGCTGTGGCGAAAATGATCAAAGAAGATCCACATCTTACATTTTGCGACATTGGAGGGACCCTAAATATGGGATTAGCAGCAGCACAGACCGTCGTTCATAGTCACAGTAGCCCTTACTAAGAGATGTGCCCGTTGGGTGCCACATTCCCTGACAAAAAGCCAAAAGGAGGCGAGAGTGATCTGATGTCGTTTCATGATCGAAAAATTCAATGGAGAGAAGTCCCAAGACTCCGACAATTTCGTCACAGGTGATGAAACGTTGATCTACACTGAAACAAAGACACAGTCGTCCCTGCGGTGCTTTCCAGGGGAGGAACCATGCACAAAAGTTCGACGAAGTCGGAGCTCTGGAAAAAAGATGGTGGCAACTTTTTTCTCAAAGATGGGCATCTCACCTCTGTGACCTTGGACACATGTCGTACAGTCAATGCTGAATGGTACGCGAACGATTGTCTTCCAAAAGTCATCGCCACATGGAAGTCACAGCATCCAAAGTCCAAGACTGGGCACGTTCTGCTGCATCACGACAATGCATCTGCGCACAGGGCTGCCAGAATGACGGACTTTCTGGAGAAGGAAAAAGTGCGAGTGTTACCCCATTCCCCCTATTCACCTGACCTGGCCCCCTGTGACTTCTTTCTGTTCCCTAAGACTAAGGGAAAGATTCGAGGGCAGCGGTTTTCATCAGATGAAGAGGCCATTGCAGCGTATGAGAATGCACTAAGTCCCAAAAGAAGCTTGGACTGACACATTTTCCAAGTGGTTTCAGAGAATGGAAAAATGTATACATGCTAATGGAGAGTATTTCGAAAAGTTGTAAACGTTTTTTTGCAAATAAATTTTTTTTACACATTCTGCTAAAAATTTTCGGCATAGCCCTCGTAATGTCAGTAGTTCGTGGACATAAGAACTTTCCGTTTGACGTCACAGAAACTCTACGGGTTTCGCTCGTCGACTATCCAGGTGGACCAGCGGCACCAGCCGCATTCAACCTTGTGGGACTTCCGCGTTGGTCAAGTTACGCCAGTTGTTCGTGGACAGGGTTGAGGTCACAGAAGCTTCATGGGTTTGGCCCCAGGACCATGAAGTCGAACGAACAGCTTTAGTGTCTTTGCAGCTTATGTGACTTCGCTGTTGGTCACTGTGCTGTTGATGGTTCGGAATTTCTTGTACTGAAAGCGCATCAACTGTACCTGCAAGAAGAACGAGTGAGGTATGTTAATATAAAAAGAAACGGCTGCAAGTGCGTGCTTGCACTCACACACACACACACACACACACACACACACACACACACACACACACACACACACACACACAGAGGGGGGTGGGGGAGGGAGGTAATAAAGGAGGGAGGGGGAGGGAAAGAGGGGAGAGTGAGGGTGGGAGAATGAGAGAGGAGATGGAGGGAGAGATAGCTGGGAGAAAGGGTGATGAGAGGGGGATAAAGGTAGAAGTAGGGGACGAGTAGAAGGAAGAGAGTGGAAGACAGAGGGTGGAGAAAGGGATGAGGTGACGATAGGCGGTACGAGAGGGAAGGGGGAAGAAGAAAGAGAGAGAAACGGAGGAAGACATAAAGGAAGTGAGGAGGAGAGGAAAGTGACACTATGGTGGCACAGAAATTCATTTAATATGAAATGAGAAAAATAGGTTCATCTTAGGGAGAAAGAATATTTATATCCCAAACCTCAACATATACATCTGTACTTCAAAAACCATTCTACATCTACATCATACTGCGCAAGCTACCTAACGGTGTGTGGCGCAGCGTAATTTTAGTACCACTGACTGACTGCCATTTCCCTGTTGCACTCTCGAATAGCGTTAGAGAAGAATGATTTTCAGTAAGCCTCTGCATTGTCTCTAATCTCTCAAACTTTCTTGTCGTGGTAATTCAGTGATATGTTGAGGGAGAAGTAATGCCGGCCGCTGTGCGCTGTGGGCGAGCGGTTCTAGGCGCTCCAGTCCGGAACCACGCTGCTGCTACGGTCGCTGGTTCGAATCCTGCCTTGGTCATGGATGTGTGTGATGTCTTAGGTTAGTTAGGTTTAGGTAGTTCTAAGTCTAGCGGACTGATGACCTCAGGTGTTAAGTCCCACGGTGCTTAGAGCCATTTGAGGCATTTTGAGGAAAAGTAATACATAGTCCGGCTTTCCTGGAAAGTGCTCTCTAAAAATTTTGATAGTAAACCTCTTAGCGATGCACAACGCCTTTCTTGTAACGCCAGCCAACGAAGTTGGTTGAGCTTCTTGGTAGCTCTCTCGTACCAATTAAAGGAACCAGAGACGAGGTGCGTATATTGAAGGTAATGTTTGTAGGTAATTTGTCATCAGTAGTGTACTCGTACAGTATTCCCATGTATGCGCTGTATTTCATATTTATTTACGTTCAGGGTCAACTGCCGAAGACTGCAACATTCGTCAATCCTCTACAGGTGATCCTGGATATACATATTAAACAGTAATGGTTCTATCAGACTGACATTACTTTTACATCCGTCGAATATGTTCCTTTAAGAGAGTCATGTTGAAATCTATAAAAAAAAATGGCTCTGAGAACTATGGGACTCTACATCTGAGGTCATCAGTCCCCTAGAACTTAAAACTACTTAAACCTGACTAACCTAAGGACATCACACACATCAATGCCCGAGGCAGGATTCGAACCTGCGACCGTAGCGGTCGCGCAGTTCCGGACTGAATCGCCTAGAACCGCTCGGCCACATCGGCCGGCTGAGATCTATCTGCAAGAAAGTCGTGAATCCAGTCCGCTACTCGGTAAGCTCATGTTTTTTCAACTAAACGGCAGTGCAATACTACATTTCGCTGTCAAATGCCTTCCTGAAGTAATATAGTTATTGATAACTGTTTTGGAGTTCAGGGTACAAAATGTGTATTAATAAATAATAAGACGCCCATTTTAAATTAAATGATATTTATTGGTTTAGATAGTAAGCTATTTGCCGCTCTTATACTTTTGTTAAAATGTGTTTCAAATATATTGCAACCTATATTGCTACATACTTATAAAAAAAATGTTGGCATCTGTTGAAGTAATATATTTGCTGATTTGTGAAGTCATTTTATCCAGTGTAATATGACACTCCATTTGTGGGGGCGGGGTTATAGCACCATAGCCCCCCACCCCCTACCCTTGCCACCTCTCCTGCTAGGCACAGACTCTACGCTGGCCTACCGCTTCACCTTTCCTCTTTGCGTTTTAAGTAAATGAAAACATAAAATAGGAAATGTAAAAGGTACATCAGCATGCTGTCGGAAAGAAGCCTCTTTATTTAGTGAGACAGTATACAGTAGCCCTATTTACATTGGGGCTCATAGTTTGGTCACTTGGCGCAAGTCAATTCAGTTTTAATACCCTTATGCTATTACAAGTATATTTACAAAGCTTCATTTCTTGGTCCATTGCAAATTCATACACAAAAATACATGGACATATATGTATACTACATAATTACATGTCCATGTTGCGCTTACGTCTTAGTTTGTTATTTATCCTTACATTCGTTTAGCTGTTTTGTGTGAACAGGGGAAAAAATTAAAATTTCTTAAACTGTCCTTTCACCTTGTTTTGAAAATTGTTTTTCTGGTTTGCTTTCGCTTCATTGGCTGTTCTGAGAAGGTGTCCTTTCGTCACACGCTATCTCATTGTTCGCTGTACTTATGGCCAGCAGCAGCTTATTGTTTAAAGCGCCCGTCGCAGTGACGCAAGTGCCACGTGAGCAGCAGCACTGCCCGACCATCCTCTAGGTTTATGAAGTGGGTGTTGTGTATGCCCTCCAGTCCGAAAACTGGGTAAGGGATTCAGCTCGAACGCTCAACCCGAAGAACACTAATACCTCATCTCGGACATGGACTAAGTTTTCTACTAGTGAAAGTGAAGGTAAGGGCCGCACTGCAGGACTCAGCATTATCTTCCGTTGTGCATTGTAGTTCGTCGGTGGTTATACGGATTTCGTCTAATTTCTCCTTCGCATACGCATCACACTCACTGTATTCAATTCGCTAGACTATAACGTTTACTCTTATCACGGCTCAGCCATTATTTTCACTATTACGAGGCCTTACTAGTTTTGTATCACTCCACAGGTGCGAGTATTTTACTCGTCCATCGCTTTGCACTTCACATACGTACATAAATAAACTAAAAATACATGACGGTAGGCACAGACTCTACAATGGGCTACCGCTCTTTGTCTTTAAAGAAAACGAAAACATAAAAGCAAGAAACGCAAAAGGTACATCACAAGTTTTCGGTGTTTTTACAAGAATCTTGCCGAAGAATTATACTGTGTGCAGGGAAAGCGGATAACCAACATCCGCTAAAACACAAAGCGGACGAAAATGTGTGTTGTGTGAACGTGACAGATGGTCATCGAAGACGACTCGGACGAAAAGTAGGAGGACAACAGCTCCAAAATTCACTGCAGAACTGCACGTCTTATTTGCGCACCCTGTCAGCACCAAAACAGCGCGAAGGGAGCTCCAGAAGCTAGGAATTGCACTACGAGCTTGAATTCCAAAACCATTCATCAGTGCTCCAAATGCCGAAATCAAAAAACCTGGACTGTTGAACCACTGAAGAAAGTCATTTGGTCGGCAGGCTTGTGTTACACTGTTTCCAGCTTCTGTCCGAGTTGACGTCTGAAAATTGAAACGTGGTGTGGGTTAGGTTATGATTTGGGCAGCCATATCATGGCATCTAATGGCCCCCATGATTACTCTACAAGGCCGCACTACTGCCAAGGGCTTTGTGACCAATTTGGCTGATGGGTTTAGTCCTATGATACAGTATCTGTTCCCAAGTGGTGGCTACACCTTCCAAGACGAGAGGGCCACTATTCTCAAGCTGATATCATTCGGAACTGGTTTTGTGAAGCAGATGAATTATCGCATCTCTCCTGACCATTACAGTCACCAGAACAAAATATTATAGGAAACAATGTGACATACTTTGAGAGGAAGATGTATAATCGCTATCCACCTTCATTACCATTACCAGTACTTGGCACTGTTTTACAGGACAAATGGTATAAGACTCCATTGAAAACCGTACATGACTATACTTTTCATTTCGAGATGACTGGAAGCTGTTTTGAAGGCTAACGTGTTTCCTGTGTTGTGTAAGGCATGATCATTTGTTGTGTTTACAGTGTTTCCACATTTTTGTCAACCCCACCCCTGCGTCTACTATCACACACTTAGATTTGCAGAGGCATGTTTCAAGCAATGATCATTAAGATCTTAATCATCAGTTTGTGCACTTGATAAGCCCTTCCAAAATAATACGACCTGTATGACAACACGGTAAATGCAAATAAGGTTAGCTTAACTGGCAGGTTTCCCCGCTCCATGGCCTCCTTCGCGAGGTACTCGAAGCGCTGTCATGGGTGTGAGAACCGCTCTGTGATGGTGTCTTGTATGACGGCGTCCCAAGGCGCTTGCGACGGTTCCAATTCTCCCACCAGCTGTTTGCGGACCTCCACACAGGGCTCTGGAACGTTTGGCCTCACGAATTGTGCCGGCAACGATCACCATGTGTGGTTGTGTAGTGAGATACATAACTCTGTTAATTTGCTTTCAGTATCAATTACACCAAAAATAAAATGGATCCCAGAATTCTACAGTATTCAGCACATTTGGAAAATCTCATCGCTTAATCTGGGTACTAATAGGTATTCTGCCATGAAGGGGCTATGGAAAGCCTTTTACAATTCCTGTACTGACCGTAATAGAGCTAGTACGAAAATAACATCGATTTTGAAGTACCTCTGCAGATTATGAAGCACCAGAGCTATTCGTTCTGGGAGATGTATAGATAAAAATCTGAGGCACTGCCAGGCCCAGGAACCATATGCTGGTACAACGCAAGGCTTCACCCTCATCAAATGCTATATGAGTTGTTGAACATAGTAGAGCAAGTGTCAGGCTTTGCACTGATAGTATGATCATGGGGATCTAAAAGATAGCCCACCGCTGGATGTGGTGAGGTACAAACCGTGGAACACGCAGTGGTATGCAACATGGAAGAATCTGGCATGGATGTAACAGTATTGTGTAGTGTCACAAGAGCAACTCCGGACTGGAATAAGAAAAGTTGATGGAGCGTTGTGGAACTACAAGAATTTTCTTGCCTCTCTTTTCAACACCTTTCGATTTACACGCTTTCTTGTCTACCTATCAGAAATGTTGTAATTGATTAAGAAATGTTGTAATTGATTATAACTAATTTCCTGATGAACTACAGCCTTCATGTTTTAAATATGAGAATTGGATAACAATAAATTCGAGCTCTTGTCTTTCTTATCCACCTAGCTCCCCTTGGTGAGGGCAGCGGGGGGGGGGGGGGGGGGGGGGGCAAATGTTGGTAATCCGTTACACCTCGGCTGCCCTACAACACCAGAAAGTTGTTCAGGTAGCATCAGCTGCTACATCTGCAAGCACTAGCACAGTCTCTGATGCACCTCTGCAGAGCCCAACTTGCTAACCAATATAAAATTAGCAATAACATGTCACTGCCTTTGTATGCTCTGCGCTCTTGTATTGTTCTCATCACTCACCATTGGTTTGGTCTCAGATTTGCCTGTGCCTTAGGTTTTCGTGCTTGGATTACTCGTTTGAGTCGGCCGGAGCGGCCGAATGGTTCTAGGCGCTACAGTCTGGAACTGCGAGACCGCTACGGTAGGAAGCTCGAATCCTGCCTCGGGCATGGATGTGAGTGATGTCCTTAGGTTAGTTGGGTTTAAGTCGTTCTAAGTTCTAGGGGACTGATGACCTCAGAAGTTAAGTCCCATAGTGCTCAGAGTCATTTGATTTTACTTGTTAGAAATTTTTTATTCTGCCATGCTATCTTCACTGTCCGTTTTTCTCTTCTTGTTGTGCCCCTGTTCACGCTCGACTGGTCACTGTTGATGACCAGTGATTGGATACCCAGGGACTCTGCTGTTTCTTTCATCTTTCTCTATCCTTGTCAAATTTCAGTCACAATATTTCAAAACAAGTTATCTAAGTATTTAAAACCCAATTGGACAAGACTATTAAGCATAAAATATTTATAGTAATGAAATTATTTTTTACGGTACTAGATTTTTAAATTAAACTGAAATGTATAAAATAACTTTTCGTATCCACATACAGATTCCTAACTTCATGCAGACGGTTCTGAAAATTTGTGCTGGGGAATTTTTAACAACTATGTAAATACTTCCAGCATTTATAGCTAAAAACTAGAATCACATGCAATAGATAAAAGTTAGGAGGTGAACAGTTCAGTAATCAATTACGTATTGTATGGCGCAGGGGAACGGGAAATTTTGAACGTTACAGTTGGCAGCACTGTAGCGCCGGCAGATGTTCAAAACTTTGCACAATTGATGTGAACGCAATGTCATTTAGTAATCATGGAGAACTGGACTAGTGCGGAACGTGCAGTAGCTGTGAGAGCGTTTTACAAAAATGGTGATAGTGCGACTGCCGCGCAGAGAACATTTCAACAGCATCACCAGCTTGGACGTCATGGACTTGTCCCATCTGCGCATGCGATTACCACGTTCGTGTGTAATTTTGAAGAAACAGGATCTTCCTTGAAAAAGAAACCTCCAAGTGGCATTCCAACAGGACGTACCCCAGAGAACACTGCAGCTGCTAGAGCTGCAATCGAGAGAAGTCCTCGCCGCTCCATTCGACAGCATGCATCTTCGCTAGGGATTAAGCGACTAAGCTTACAAAGAATACTGCACGAATTAGACTTCCATCCCTATAAGTAGCAGATTGTGCAACACTTACATGAACGAGACCCAGCGTCACGTATGGAGTTTACTAACCAGATATTGGCTAAAATCAATGAGGACGCGAATTTCCTTGGTAACTTATGGATATCAGACGAAGCCCATTTCCACCTGAACGGATTCGTGAACAAACAGAATTTTTGTTATTGGGAACAGGACAATCCTTGTGAGTTTCACCAGCGACCACTACATAGCGCCAAGGTCACAATTTTGTGTGCTGTATCATGTCATGCTGTTATCGGCCCTTATTTTTTTGAACGTGAGGATGGTAGTGCAGTGACAGTAACATCCGCTCGATATGTTGAAATGCTTCAAACATTCTTTACACCGAGACTGTACGAGCTTAATCTTAACGTCGAAAACATGAGGTTTCAGCAGCACGGAGCCACGTCACTCACTGCTCGACAATCGATAGCAGCAGTTCGTCATTTGTTTGGAAGACGCATTATTTCACGTAACGGTGACATTGCATGGCCTGCGAGATCCCCTGATCTTAGTGGGTGCGGCTTCTTCCTGTGGGGATATCTTAAAGGCAAGGTGTGCCGTACACGTCCTGCAACAATCCATGAACTGAAGGAGAACATTGAAAACGAAATCACTGCCATTCCCCAAGATTTGCTACACCGCGCATTCCAGAATTTTCATAACAGGCTGTTAGAGTGTGAACGCCGAACGGGAGAAATCTTTCTGATGTCATCTTTAAAAAGTAAAGAGACACTTGGATATTTTGATTGTAAAAACATACAGGATAATGGCATAATGAATACATCCACTTTCGTTGATAAATTACTATTTTTATGAATTTATTCATGGAAATGACGTTATTTCGAAATTTACCGTTTCCCAGCGCCATCCTGTATTTCAGTACAAATGTTACAAATATTGTCTTACCGATACAAAAATCACGATGACCATATTTCAGAACTATTTTAAAGTGTTAGAAATCAGTATGGAACTAGGAGAAATAATTTTTTACGTTTTAGTCCGATTTAAAAACTTGTTACATTAAACATTTATTCGTATTTAAACAATTACTTAAATTTGGCATTTTGTACTTTGTAAGGACCGCTAGACACGTCTTGCAGCTGTTGCCTGATGACAGCATATCGGCCTCAGGCCTGTAGCAAGCAAAATTTTAAGTATTACGAAAATCAGTGTGGCCGGCCGCTGTGGACAAGCGGTTCTAGGCGCTTCAGTTCGGATCCGCGCCGGTGATACGTTCGCAGGTTTGAATCCTGCCTCGATAAGGCTGTGTGTGATGTCCTCAAGGTTAGTTAAGTTTAAGTAGTCTTAAATCTAGGGGACTGATGACCTTAGATGTTATGTTCCAGAGTGCTTAGAGCCATGTGAACCATGTGAAAACCCGTGTGGCACCGATTCGCTGGTACTACAACTCATTCGGTAACCAGTAAACTTGCACGACGTGTCAAGGCACGTATAAGTAGGGCCCGTCTAACCGCCACAGGCATCATGTAGGTGGCCGCAGTGAAGCAAGTTACCACCATGCGCTCTGGAGAGGCACTGTCGTACATTCACCGTCCACTGATGCAGCCATCATCATCAGTTCGCATCGTTCAGAGAGGGACCACACGCCAAACGGTCCAGCATGGGACACCAATGGGTCGCCGACGTGCTTGAGCTGCTAACGTTGAGGTGGACGGGAAATTAGACGTCACAGACACCGAACTATGACTCTCTCCCCTACCCTCTACCACTCACCAGTGAATAATATTGTGACGCTGTATTCGTTTTCAAGTATCAATTTGGCCATGAGCTCATTTTTGAGGATGACAATGCGCGACCGAATCGAAGTGGAAGGGTGACGGATCCCTGACTTGCCCGTTCCTTGGAGCACGTGTGATACGGGTTCGAGTGACGTACTGGACCGCCGTGATGAAGAAATGGAATGCCATAGCACAATAACGCCTTAACAATCTTGTGGCCAGCATGAGAGCACATTGCAGAGCAAGCATTGCCGTTCGTGGTAGTCACACTGTACTGAAGGTGGAAACAAACGTATCATATTTTACATATTTCCACTAAGTAATGTCGTACGGAATAGTTTTCTGGGCCGACCCATCATTTGTACGGAAAGTATTGATTGCACAAAAGCGAGAAGTAAGAATAATACCCTATGAGTTCAAAAGTATCCGGACACCTGGCTGAAAATGGCTTACAAGTTCATGGCGCCCTCCATAGGTAATGCTGGAATTCAATATGGTGTTGGTCCATCCTTAGCCTTGATGACAGCTTCCACTCTCGCAGGCATACGTTCAATCTGGTCTGGAACGTTTCTTGGGGAACGGCAGCCTATCCTTCACGGAGTGCTCCAGTGAGGAAAGGTGTCGATGTCGGTCGGTGAGGCCTGACACAAAGTCGGAGGGCCAAAACATCCCGAAGATGTTCTGTAGGGCTCAGCTCAGGATTCTGTGCAGGCTAGTCCATTACAGGAACGTTATTGTCTTGTACCCACTCCGCCACAGGCCGTGCATTATGAACAGGTGCTCGATCGAGATGAAAGATGCAATCGCCATCCCCGATTTGCTCTTCAACAGTGGGAAGCAGGAAGGTGCTCAAAACATCATTGTAGGCGTGTGCGGTGATACAGCCACGCAAAACAAGGGGTGCAAGCCCCCTCCATGAAAAACTCGACCACTCCCAAACACGTTGATGACGTTCACCGGGCATTCGCCATACCCACACCCTGCCATCGGATCGCCAATTTTGTACCGTGATTCGTCACTCAGCGTTTTTCCACTGTTTGGCTCTGAGCAGTATGGGACTTAACATCTATGGTCATCAGTTCCCTAGAGCCTAGAACTACTTAAACCTAATTAACCTAAGGACCTCAAACAACATCCAGTTTCCACTGTTTGATCGTTTACGCTTCTTACACCGAGCGAGGTGTCATTTGGCATTTTCCGGTGTGATGTGTGGCTTACGAGCAGACGCTTGACCATAAAATCCAAGTTTTCTCACCTCCCGCCTAATTGTCTCAGTACTTGCAGTGGATCCTGATACAGTTCTGAATTCCCGTGTGATGGACTGGATGGATGTATGCCTATTACACACTACGACCCTCTTCAATTGTCAGTCAACAGATGAGGTCGCACTACACACTTTTGTGCTGACGTGTCATTCACGTTTCCACTTCACTATCACATCGGAAACAGTGGGCCTAGGGGTGTTTAGGTATGTGGAAACATCGCGTACCGACACATGACACAAGAGACAACGAATCACCTGACCACATTCGAAATCCGTGAGTGCTGTGGAGCGCCCAATTCTGCTCCCACGGTGCATAGTGACTACTGAGGCCGCTGATATGGAGTACCTGGCTGTTGGTAGCAACACAATGCACCTAACATGAAAAATTTATGTTGTTGGGGGTGTCCGGATACTTTTGATCACATACTGTATCTCGCTTCATCCGACCAAAGAATTTGGTGTTGGAAACGTTGATGTTCTGCACACATCTTTTAAAGCAAATGAAGCATCATACTTGATTGTTACATCACTTCGTAAAAATATTTCCAGTGTAGGGTTGGCGCCATTCTGCTATATAGAGGTTGTCCAACAACTACAGCGAGAAACTACTCTATGGTCCAGGTGGGGGCTTGTCTTGCATACTGCATGTACATGCGTAGCTTAAGCTGAGAGGCGCGGCAACAGAAACATCGTTATCTCTGAAGGTGTGGAGCAGTTTCTTACACCACGCCATTATTTCTCGTTTCTGTCAGCACTGTTACTAAAATAGCACCGATCAATATTTCCGTTTTCTATAATAACCCTATATTTTAAGCCTGTGCAAATTTTAGAAATAAAAGTACTCTTATTTTTCTAAAAAATGTGTATTTAAAAACGGTAAGGCTCACTGATATTTCGGTTTTATTTACTGGTATAATATTAAAAAAATAAATCACCTCTTACAACCGAGACTAAAAAATACCGAAAAACGCCGTTTATTCGGAACTAAAATACCGGTATTGGCTTTTAACCAGTTTTTTCCTCAGCGCTAGGTCTTAATGGCGTCTCTTGGCGGCCACAAAGCGCGTCTCTGGCTGTAGCGAGTTTTCAGCAGTGCCGCCGCTCCTCAAGAGCCCCGTTTGCAATTATAATAGCCTAGCTTAACTTGTCGGGGAACCCTCCTCCCTAAACACAGAGAACTTCGTCGCTCTCCTCCTGCGGTCGCAACTAAAAACGGAAGGAAATCCTTCTTTTTCCCTGAATATTTGATTCGCAGTTTAGCTCTCCAGTGGGGTTAACAAACTTCCGAACAATTTCTTTCCTCCTTTTGTCTTTCTCCGAGATGCCGTCCCGTCTTCCGCGCATATTCCCTATCCACCTTCATTTTCACTTCTGCTGAGCGGTGCCCAGTTCACAGCGAAAGTTTGCAGCGAAGAGTTCGGCAACAATCCTGCGGTAACAATACACTGCATTCTACTCCCGTTGTGAACACTCGCAAAATATTTACAACCGCTACGGAACTCCGAACGCACTGCCCAGGACCTCTGGAACAAAACTCTTGAAGCGATTGTGCAGAAACCGGAGGAGTTTTCTGGGTTAAGAGACAAACAAGACCGTCTTGATAAGGAAACGAAGTGAGAAATAATGGAAATGAGCAGCTGCATTATTCTATTAGACACTAATGGAAATGTTCTCAAGCGCGCGAATGTTCGCCGAGGATAGTGGTTTGTTGGTTCAACATTAAGTACAACTGGCCACGTGCAAGTAGAACTGACAAATTGAGGGTTCAGTACAAACTTAATTACGTATATACACAGTTCATCTGTTCCGGGAATCGAGGATCTCGAAGATTTTTGCCTGTTATCGACATTGATTATAGCAAGATATTGGTCCCAGGGATTCTAAGACATTCGAGAATGTTTCAATTTAAAATCTGAAGCCAGATAGCATATAGCAAGGAGATGATCTTCTGTGGGATGATGTAGTTTGAAGCTAGAAAACATATAACAAAAGAAACATTGTTTGATGTGATATATTTACAAACTAACAGTTTTATAATTTTTTCCTTTAATTTACTTCGAATTTGCTTTGGACCTTTCTTCCTGCCAAATTTAAAGATTCTACGTCAACAGACTTTAATGAGTTAGGTTGTATCAAAATATGTTAATTTTAATAACCAACAGCCTAAGTTGCAATGTTTACCTAGATTTAACTAGGATTCATTCTGGATAACCCAACCTTCATCAGAATAAAAGTAACTACCGTTTGTCCATTGTGGACATCGTCAAGCTAAAACTACAAATCCATAAATTGTTGTCAAACTGCAAAAACTTATCTGAAATTACCAGCATGAGATTTTCACTCTGCAGAGGAGTGTGCGCTGATATGAAACTTCCTGGCAAATTAAAACTGTGTGCCCGACCGAGACTCGAACTCGGGACCTTTGCCTTTCGCGGGCAAGTGCTCTACCTTCGCAGGAGAGCTTCTGTAAAGTTTGGAAGGTAGGAGACGGATACTGGCAGAAGTAAAGCTGTGAGTACCGGGCGTGAGTCGTGCTTTGGTAGCTCAGGTGGTAGAGCACTTGCCCGCGAAAGGCAAAGGTCCCGAGTTCGAGTCTCGGTCGGGCACACAGTTTTAATCTGCCAGGAAGTTTCTTATCTGAAACTGTCTCGGCCCCACTTCGCTACCGCGGTGCGGCAGCCACGAGTGCTGTACTGGGACTGACCGTAGCGTCAGTTCCAATCAGTTCCGACCCGTTCCAGTACAGCACTCGTGGCAGCCGCATCCCTGTCGCGAAGTGGGGCCGAGCCAATTTTAGCTAAGTTTTTACAGTTTGACAATAATTTATAGATTTGTAGTTTTAGCTTGACGATGTCCACTACGGACAAACGGTAGTTACTTTTATTCTGATGAAGGTTAGGTTATCCCGACTGAAACTTAGGTAAATCTAGGTAAACATTGGAACTTAGGCTGTTGGTTGTTAAAATTAAAATTAATATTCATACAGTTGCTGACAGGGCCTCGAATTGTTGAAAATATTTAAATGAAAATATGCGACATAAATATGCGTACTTTTGATTGCACTGACTTAGAAACTTAACATTCTTACACCATCGTGGGTCAATATACTTCAGCATGTGACAAATGTCAACACCGTACTCCTATCCATTCCTGAGAAAAAGTGGGTTTCACAGACGGACGGACAAGCACACGGTCTGATAACTTACGACAATTTTTAGTAACAGTAACACAATTAGAAATTCATAATTCAAGGATTTTTTTTCTTTCAGTTATGACGTGAAACCTTACTTCTTGCTTGATGATTCTAGATCAACAGGAAATACGCTATGGATTTTAATAGGTGAGTATGCGAGTATCAAAATATGTGAGATGAGTTGTAGTATCTTTTCATTACATAGACTGAGAACTAACGTTTATTACACCGCCAAGGAACCACTGACCTTAATGTGTGACATAGATTTGAACTTGATAAGTCAACCAATTCCAGAGGAAAACAGTTTTGAACAGTGTGACAGAGGAACAGACAAGGAAACAATAAAGTGATCATATGAAGGTTCCTTTTTTAACCGATTGAGGTTCAGAACCATGAAAATGGACATTCTTTGCTCTCTTAAATTTCACAATTGTCATGCACTTTCCTTTTTGATGGTTTGATAGAGCACGTAAGAGTAACGCAAAGGGATTCATCTACTCAGAGATGTGTTTGAATACCACAGTACGTAACTAAGCATGGTGACACTGGTGCTAAACCATTGGCGACAACCCGCAAAAAAGTACCCGTCTACGAAACCAGTTCTAAAGAACTAAGCCGTGGAGAAATTCGACATCTTGTATGAACAAGAAATTACTGATAAGAGAGACACACATCAATCAGCTCGATTAACGTCTTGGGGCCCACTAGGGATCACATCACAAACTCTCAGATTTATTTTCCAGCGCAGACCACTAAACGAAAATGTTACCTTGTAAATCACATATCTGAGATTCTCGGTCCTCATTCAACATTTTAGTTCCCGTAAAAGTACCACCGGAATGTTTATTCGGAGACGGGGATGACTATGAGACGCGGTTAATAAGGATCGCCTGGTCGAATTTCAAAGAAACGACATACGAGGGTCATTCAGTAAGTAATGTAACACGTCTTTTGTCAGACATTTTAGCTTGTAAACATACAGAATTTGTTGTGGGACGTCTTTGAATATTCCCGCTTCGGCCCTATTGTTACATGAAGGTTCGCTAGTTGGCGACTCAATATGTACCCTTAAAAATGGCGTCTGTGACTGAGGTGCATTCCACGCAGAGGACCATCATTGAGCATCTTTTGGCGGATAACCAGAACATCGCAGATATTAGGATCTGGTGCAACGAAGACCCGGCAGTGAACAAAAGCAAGATGAGTCTGTCTTCATGGCAACAAGGCTGCGCAAGTCTGCCCCACCTCCCAGTGGCCCGGTCGCACGTAGCTGCGACTCCCGCAATGCTGCAACGTGCCAACACTCACAGTTCAAGTGATCGGCGGATCACAGTCAGACATCTCTCAGCTCAATTGGACGTATCTGTTGGCTCTCACACCCACCAATTGGGGTACTCAAATGTGTTTGTCCGCTGGATTCCTCGCCGACTAACAGAAGGCCATAAAGAGAAACGAAGGGCCATCTGAGCAGAATTGATTGCACTTTACGAGGCCGATCGCGACAATTTTGTGTCGAAAATCGCCACAGGCGATGAAACGCAGGTTCGTCATTTCGAACTGGAAACAAATCGGCAATCCACGGAGTGGCACCAAACTACCTCTTCTCCAGGAAATAAGTTCACAGCCGGAAACTCAGCCGTTAAGTCGTTCTGGGAGTCGGAAGGCGCTATTCTGCTTGATGTCCTCAGTCATGGTGTAACTATCAACACAGTAGAGTACTGTGCTACCGTCAGGGAATTGAAGAGACGACTTCATGTTCGTCGCCGTAACTGCAAACAAAGTTCTTCATCACAACGCATGGCCTCCCTCAAATCTGTGCACCTGAAAAGAGCTCGCAAAACTTCATTGGACTGTTCTGCCTCATCCATCTTCATTCCCGAATCTCGCAGCTTCTGGCTGCTAATTGCTTGGCCCAATGAAGGGAAGCAGTACGGGAGGTTATTGAAGTAGCAAGACATTGGCTACGAGGTAGACCAGTAGAGCGGTATCACGTGTGTATAGACGCACTCCCTGTATGGTGGCGTAACAATGTCACAATTAACAGAGATTAAGTTGAAAACTATGTTTGTGTAGTAAAAGACTGAGGAAAAATATATTGTATTGGAGTCCTGAATAAAACGAATCTGCTTTCAGAAATAAACTAAGGTACATTACTTACTGGGGCCCCCCTCATAATTTCCACCCCTGAAAAGTAATTTTCTGGGATGGAAGTAACTTTTCCAACTATTCATATTTATAGGAAATAACCATGTTTGATTCAAAATATCTTTATTCATAAACGTCCGACCTAATCACACATGCTGCACGTTTTTTAATGACTGGTTTCGGCCTACTGCCACCATCAGACCATCAAAAGCGTTGCGGTAGAAGTATCATCGGGAAACAGCCTGTGCACACATGCTTACAACAGGTGCTATGTACCTATTCTTATAGACTATTTGATGATGATACTCGTATCAGAATCTTTTAATGGTGTGATGAAGTTAGTAAGCCGAAACCAGTCATGTGATTGTGTAAGATTTGTGATTAAGACAGACATTTATGAATTAAGCGCCATCATGATCGTTTGCAGATTTTATGTCAGCGGTCAACAAAAATCTCTGTAACAAAATGGAAGTGTTTGCAGAACAGATGCTCGAACCTTTGACCTGGCAATGTCCGGGATCTGTGAAAACCTCATGATCGGACTTCCACTATCACTCTGCAGCCAAACAGAGGAAACACACAAACGATTCTTCTCCTATACTCACAGAAAATACACTTCATTATTCTAATACATTGGTGTCTGATGAAGTCCGCACTCATCTCAGTGTCAAGGCATCCCAGATATGCTCAATAATGTTCATGTCTGGATACTTGGTGGCCAACGGGAGTATCAGAAGTTAGAAGACTGTTCCTGTGTGTGTCAAATCTTATGTGTGTGAAATCTTATGGGAACTAACTGCTAAGGTCATCAGTCCCTAAGCTTACACACTAATTAATCTAAATTATCCTAAGGACAAACACACACACCCGTGCCTGAGGGAGGGCTCGAATCTCCGCCGGAATCAGCCGCATAGTCCATGAATGCAGCGCCTTAACCGCTCCGCTTATCCCGCGCGTCGACTGTTCCTGGAGACACTCTCTAACAATTCTGGACGTGTGGGGTTGTTCCGCTAAAATTTCCAAGTCCGTCGGAATACACAATGGACATGAATGGATGCAGGTGATCGGCCACGATGCTTACGTACGTGTCATCTGATAAGAGTCGTATCTAGACGTATCAGGGGTCTCATATTACTACAGTTGTAAGTAGGCTGTTTAGGTTTTTTTATTGGTAACGCCGCCGCCACGTAGCGCTCTGTATAAAAATCACTGGCTGTGCCGTGTGCAGTCTGTGGCTGGTTTGCATTGTTGTCTGCCATTGTAGCGTTGGGCTGTTGGCTGTTAACAGCGCGTAGCGTTGCGCAGTTGGAGGTGAGCCGCCATCAGCGGTGGACGTGGGGAGAGAGATGGCGGAGTTTTGAAATTTGTAAGAATTAGTGTCATGAACAGATATATATATATTATGACTATAAAGGTAAATACATTGTTTGTTCTCTATTAAAATCTTTCATTTGCTAACTGTGCCTATCAGTAGTTAGTGACGTCACAGTTTCACACGTCCCACACCATTACAGAGCCTCCACCACCTTCAACACTCCCCTGCTGTCATGCAGAGTCCACAGATTCATGAGGTTGTCTCAGTATCCGTACACGTCCATCCGCTCGATACAATCTGAAATGAATTCGTCCGACCGAACAACATTTTTCCAGACATCAACGGTCCAATGCCTGTGTTGACGGGCCCTGGCGAGACGTAAAGCATTTTTTTGTGTAGTCATCAAGGGGACACGAGTGCCTTCGGCTCCAATAGCTCATATCTATGATATTTCGGTGAATGGTTCGCACGCTGACACTTGTAGATGGCCCAGCATTAAATTGTGCAGCAATTTGCGGAAGGGTCGCACTTGTGTCACGTTGAACGACTCGCTTCAGTGGTCGTTGGTCCCGTTCTTACCGAATCTATTTCCGCCCCAGCGATGCCGGAGATTTGATGTTTTATCAGAATCCTGAGATTCACGGTACACTCGTGAAATGGTCGTACTGGAAAATCCCCACTTCATCGCTATCTCGGAGACGCTGTGTTCCTTAGCTCGTGCGCCAACTGTAACACCACGTTCAAACGCACTTAAAACTTGTTGAATTAGCCGGCCGCTGTGGCGGAGCGGTTGTAGGCGCTTCAGTCCGGAACCACGCTGCTGCTGCGGTCGGAGGTTCGATTCCTGCCCCAAGCATGGATGTGTGTGATGACCTTACGTTAGTAAGGTTTAGGCAGTTCTAAGTCTAGGGGACAAATGACCTCAGATGTCAAATCCCATAATGCTTAGAGCTATTTTTTGAAATCTTTATGACCTGCAATTATAGGAACAGTAGCCGATCTAACAACTGTGCAAGACAATTGTTGTCGGCTACTTTCTAGAATCATTACCAAGGGCTCTGTAACTATTAGGTTCTCTTCTAGAGTTATAAACGTATTGTTGTTCATTGTTTTCATAATGTATTGTCTCTCTGGAAAGGGATGTGCGTCGATTTGAATCTTTCTGACAGATTAAAACTGTGGGACGTGGGACTTTCGATACTGTGAAGCAAATCTCTTCTTAGTGCAAGTCCTTTGCTTTCCGTATTTTGGGAGGACTTAATATAAAACCAACACAAGAAAAAGTGTCTAGTTGATATGGTCTCTAAAATAGATAGTTTGAGAGTTATGGAAACTTGTTCAATAAAAGGAATGTGCTCCACATTAGTGAAGACGAAAATGTGCTCATAGGTCGTAAGACATGGACATCAGCCCCCATGTTTTGATGTATATTTGTTTGTCGTTTTGGTCCACAGCACCACCTGTCCAAATACGGAAAGCAAACAGTTGACAGTAGAAGAGATTTTTTCCGCAGTATCGAAGATGAAGAGGTGCAGATTGGTAGTATGTACTTCAGAGTCCATGTTTAGCAGACTTTTCAAGGAATGGTCATTACTATCGCATTGAAATGTTTTCTCGAAATTCAGCTTCATTGTAAAAGCTATAGATGTACAAGTTAAAGAGACATACGTGAAATTTTTTGCTAGGCCGGGATAACACGGATTTCTCGCTTATCGCGAGTGGCCACCTTACGATTTAAGCTGTCCGAGCACGCTCCCAGGGCTGATCGAAATATCCGTATGCGACACATTTGCTCATTTTTTCTGTTAGACTATTAATTCATTTAACCCTCGTTCGTACATTATATGAATATCATGAAGGTTTTAGAATAAAGACAACGAGGAGTCGTTGACTACCGTTATCGTTTTCGTCTCAGTCAAGTCTTCTCCTTGTACATATTGATATACAATGACGAACTTGTTTCTGATGCCGAAATTTATTCCTGAAAGTCAACTAAACTGTAATGGGTGTAGATGTAATAACCAATCGCGTCATAAAATATAAATTTATATACACTACTGGCCATTAAAATTGCTGCACCACGACGATGACGTGCTACAGACGTGAAATTTAACCGACAGAAAGACGATGCTGTGATATGCAAATGATTAGCTTATCAGACCTTTCACACAAGGTTGGCGCCGGTGGCGACACCTACAACGTGCTGACATGAGGAAAGTTTCCAACCAATTTCTCATACACAAACAGCAGTTGACCGGCGTTGCCTGGTGAAACGTTGTGATGCCTCGTGTAAGGAGGAGAAATGCGTACCATCACGTTTCCGACTTTGATAAAGGTCGAATTGTAGCCTGTCGCAATTGCGGTTTATCGTATCGCGACATTGCTGCTCGCGTTGGTCGAGATCCAATGACTGTTAGCGTAATATGGAATCGGTGGGTTTAGGACGGTAATACTCGGTGGGTTCAGGAGGGTAATACGGAACGCCGTACTTGGTCCCAACGGCCTCGTATCAGTAGTAGTCGAGATGACAGGCATCTTATCTGCATGGCTGTAACAGATGGTGCAGCCACGTCTCGATCCCTGAGTCAACAGATGGGGACGTTTGCAAGACAACAACCATCTGCACGAACAGTTCGACGACGTTTGCAGCAGTACGGACTATCAGCTCGGAGACAAAGGCTGCGGTTATCCTTGACGCTACATCACAGACAGGAACGCCTGCGATGGTGTACTCAACGACGAAGCTCGGTGCACGAATTGAAAAACGTCATTTTTTCCTATGAATCCAGATTCTGTATCATGATGGTCGCATCCGTGTTTGGTGACGTCACGGTGAACGCATATAGGAAGCGTGTATTCGTCATCGCCATACTGGGGTATCACGCGGTGTGATGGTATGTGGTGCCATTGGTTACACGTCTCTGTCACCTCTTGTTCGCACTGACGGCACGTTGAACAGTGGACTATACATTTCAAATGTGTTTCGACCCGTGTCTCTACCCTTCATTCGATCTCTGCGAAACCCTACATTTCAGCAGGATAATGCACGACCGCATGATGCAGGTCCTGTACTGGCATTTCAGGATTAAAAAAATGTTCGGCTGCTGACCTGGCCACCAGACACCAGATTCTCCGGATCTCTCACCAGTTGAAAGCGTCAGGTCAATGGTGGCCGAGCAACTGGCTCGTCAAAATACAGCAGTCACTACTCTTGATGAACTGTGGCATCGTGTTGAAACTGCATGGGCAGCTGTACCTGTACACGCGATCCAAGCTCTGTTTGACTCAATGCCCAGGCGTATGAAGGCCGTTATTACGGCCAGAGGTGGTTGTTCTGGGTATTGATTTCTCAGGATCTATGCACCCAAATTGCGTTAAAATATAATCACATGTCAGTTCTAGTATAATATATTTGTCCAATGAATACCTGTTTCTCATCTGCATTTCTTCTTGGTGTAGCAGTCTTAATGGCCAATAGTGTACCTATTACTGTTCAATTAAATTTCAATATTTGAAACCGTAGTTCGTCATGAATTCTAAATTCTTTCATATCCCTGAATATCGTCCATTCCTCTAGGGGTCCGCAGCTCGTGGTCTCGAGGTCGCGTTCTCTCTTCCCGAGCGCGGGGTCCCGGGTTCGATTCCGACGGGGTCAGGGATTTTCACCTGCCACGAGATGACTGGGTGTTTGTGTTGTACTCATTATTTCATCATCATTCATGAATGTGGCGAGATTGGACTGAGCACAGGTTGGGAATTTGTACTGGCGCTGATAACTGCGCAGTTCAGTGCCCCACAAACCAAACATCATCATCATCATTCCTCTAGGGACAATCTGTATCAAGCTATACTGCTTTCCTCGGCATAGCAAGTCTTGTGATAGGATATTAGTGTTTGATTATTAATATCTGAGCTATGCTGTATTGTGTTCGTTTATTTATATGTAAGCAAGTAAGGAGTGACAGGAAGGGAGAGGGAAGGGCCAGTAGGCACCACACAGCCCATCCTCTAGGTAGTAAAACTTGATGGGGTTGGTTGTCTGGATCAATAAAAGAGCTATATTACTAAAACTTCCTGGCAGATTAAAACTGTGTGCCGGACCGAGACTCGAACTCGGGACCTTTGCCTTTCGCGGGCAAGTGCTCTACCAACTGAGCTACCCAAGCACGACTCACGCCCCGTCCTCATACCTGTACCTCTGCCAGTACCTCGTCTCCTACCTTCCAAACTAACAGGAGGTTCGCAGGAGAGCTTCTGTTAAGTTTCGAAGGTAGGAGACGGGGTACTGGCAGAAATAAAGCGGTGAGGACGGGGCGTGAGTCGTGCTTGGAAATGTCCGTTGGTAGAGAAGTTGCCCGCGAAAGGCAAAGGTCTCGAGTTCGAGTCTCGGTCCGGCACACAGTTTTAATCTGCCAGGAAGTTTCATATCAGCGCACACACCGCTGCAGAGTGAACAATCTCATTCTGGAGCTATATTACTCCTCTTCATCCCCAAATGTCACGTTCTATTATTCTTTTGCTGTTAATTTATAGGAAGCGGACAATGAAATGTTGGGTTGGTTTACACTGATAAGCAAAACGTTATGACCACTGTCCACTGCAACGTTAGGTGCCGCCTGGCAGCTTTGCAGGCACGTGATGCGGTAACAAAAGTAGGCAGGGGGAGGAGCTAACACGAACGAGGGGTCGCCCTGGCAAAGATCGAAGATATGGGCTGCAAATGGGGAAATCCATTGGTATAAGCGACTTTGACAAATGGCGGATTATTGTTTCGCAGAGCCTGTGAACGGAAATATCGAAAACGGCGAAGCTTCTCGAATGTTCACGTGCTAGTGTCGTGAACAGGCAGAAGAACAGTCAAAACTATCACTAGGCGCTAGATGGTTATACGTCCACGATTCTTCCCAGAATGTGGGTTCGGAGGCTTGTCTCCTCTGTAAAGTGGAATAGAACGTGATCTGTGGCATCTCTGCCGAAACAGCACAATGCTGGTGTACGCACAAGTGTTTCGGAGCACACCGTTCGTTGTACATTTTTTGACGTGGACCTCCACAGCAAATCATCCCTTCTTCTTCACTTGTTGACCCGACGCAATCGTCATTCACGATTGCAGCCGGCAACGGACCACAGGGATTCGGCCGTCGGTCATTGGAAACGGGTGAGCTTTTTGGGTGAATCACGTTTTTGCTACGCTACGTCGATGGCCGTCTCCGCAAATGGCGTCATCGAAGTTAACGGTCGCTCGAAACTTACCATGATAAGGCAGACACTGTACTATTCTTGCGTGGGCCTGTGGTTATAGTCCAAGACAGCTGCTAATCACCTGCACGCTTCATGCTTCGTGTCTTGCCCAGCAGCAACGTCATGTTTCACAACTATAACTGACCGTGTCTCGGAGCCATAAACGTGCTACAAAGGTTTGAGGAGGATTGTATTGAACTCACGTTGATGTCTCGGTGACGAAATTCGCCTGATATAAATCCTGTGGAAGCCATCTGGGTCGCTAACGGGCGCCATCACCGCGCACGAAAATCAGTATTCCATTATTTACGCTAAGTAAATGTTGTGTAAGTAGACATCTAGTGCCACATACCTCCACAAACCTACCAACGAACAATCGGATCCCTGATACATAGAATCAGTGACGCCTTTCGTTCCAAGTTATTAAGAAGGCGGTCAAAATGTTTCGGCTCATCAGTGTAAGTAACTGACTGATCAAAGACTGTACGATTTGTAACCAAAATTATCACTCATTTCCAACTGGAGTAACTGTACTCAGTTTTACGACGTCCCACATGCCAAAACAGAACGATAAAGGCTTCACTCTGAAAATTTAAGACTGTAAGAACGCAGCGCCCAATAATTGGACGGAATTCATTACTTCGAGCACGCATGTCTCCCACGAGCGCCGCCAACCAGGGACTACTACAGTCTCACATGCACCACTGCGTTTAATAACAAGAGAGCACAACGCGATTAGTTAGCCCGAAATGTATAATTAAAACTTGCGTCTCACGCGAGCGCATGTTGCGAACGCGTCCGACCAATAACGACTTACATTTTGCAACCGTGCTACACCAAGCCATCTAACAGAAAAAATGCAGTGCGCCTGTCTTGAGTCCAATCCACCTTCACCATCTGGAGATAAAGATCACATGTCGTGCGTAGTGTCATGATGTTGATGTCGCTTGACAGGTACATATGAAGGATGCAGGAAAGGAAAGGACTCATCAGTAATTTCAAATTTTTGAGTCACCATCAACGCCGAGTCTTGAATCAGTGCATTTTGTCGTTGAAGTTGATTTCAACATAATTTTATGCAATATTAGCCACGTATATCATTAAAATGATTCTCTCAAGTTAATCAATGGACACAAAAACTTTTTCCAATGCCATCAATTCGAAATTTTAAAAAAGACACAGAGCCAGTGAACGCATTCATTTCACATGCCCTTCAAATACCAAATGGTATGTAAAAAAATTTATAGGTTTGTTTTTGGCTCTGGATTTTTATTCATAGTAATTGATAGCAAACAGAGATATATAGCAATCAATGTGAGTTGTGACGTTGCATACTTTTGGTCGTCTATCTTACATTTGCTTCTTTTGGATTGCATGCAATCCTCGTCGCTTCTTCTAAATGCTTGGACATAAAATTACCATATTTATTTTTCAAGGAGGTTTTCTATTGCATCGACATTAACTGTACTGCTTTTTAGATAATCTGATTGCATTTTTTGTAGTTATGGAAACTGCACTAACACAGTAAATGTTATTCTTTTTACCACTGCAAGGAACGAGCTCCAAGCACACCATGAATTTGAACTTCTAAAATAACGATTTGAACACTTTCTGTTAAAGATTCAGCAGGATATGTCGTTAAAAAGGAGGAAAATGGGTCCACACACTGTGGCAAATCGTAAGTAAATCACAATTTTACCACTTATAGCTATTACCACGTCTGTCGTAGGATACATTGCCATTTTGAAACGTGACAATAACGCCCATTATACTGTATATTTGGTATTGTACAAGAAGTCCTCTCGCTTAAGAGGTCCGTCGGCAAGGGACAAATGTTTACTTGCTTGCTACCATCCCAGGAGTGGGCGAACTTCGTAGTGAAAAGCAAATATCGTAGACATTAAACTGGGATGTAAGAAAGATGTTGAAGCACATAACAGAAACTGCGTCAGGAAATCGGTATTTATCTGTAACACAACTGTGAAATTAAATTAAGCTTTTCAGTACATTGCAATGAGTAACACAAAAACGATTACTAATGAGCCATTTACGTTATGCTGTACAGTGACTCAGCAATTAAAAACGGAACAGAATCGGACGAAAGGCTCAAAATCATGCCACATGGCAGGGAAGGAATTAGAGAATATAGGTACCTGTATGGTACGAAATGTACTTGTATACCAAATGATTACCGAGAGTTTCCTGAGTGACCGAGCGTTTCTAGGCGCTACAGTCTGGAACCGTGCGACCGCTACGGTCGCAGGTTCGAATCCTGCCGTGGGCATGGATGTATGTGATGTCCTTAAGTTAGTTAGGTTTAAGTAGTTCTAAGTTTTAGGGGACTGATGACCTCAGAAGTTAAGTTCTATAGTGCTCAGAGCCATTTCAACCATTACCGCGAGTTTTCAAAAATTGCAGAAATTGATGCGCTTTGTAGTAACTTTCCACTATGATCACTTCATCTGTAACGAAAATAATTGGTTCTGAATAGACGTAGAGCTTTGCTCAGCTTTTTTGTAAATTTAGCGCTTACAATAAAACGCCTAGCTTCGGAATAATTGAAGAAAAAAAAACTGTTTCATATTTTCTAGCAGGCAATTTACCTGTTTCTTGTCAATCAATGTAACTAATGTTGCATCCACGGGCGTCATGAGCACTAAATTATTGGGAGGATGGTGAGGGGTCAACTCCATATTCACTAAATTACATATAATTTTACCAGGCTTTTAATTTGTAAATGTTTGAAAACAGAATGTTACCTGTCGTCGAATGCACTTGCCGCAGTCCGTTTGACTAACTTAGCAGATCCGTCGTGTTTTTAACTAGCTGCTAACGATTTGAATAAAGTTACAAAATTCCGCATGTACATAGGCGTACCGTGTAAAGAAGTAAAATCCAGACACCGAATTACACGTCCACAACATCCGTCGAATTCACAAAAGAAGCAGGCATATACGACAACTTGCACCGCTACCAATGCTGCCTCCATAGAAACTTCGCCAATAATGTGCAGCAGTACTCATTCGTGCAGAGTAGCAAATGGGGATCACATCTCCTATTTATTAAATTCTCTATTTAAAATACCTTCCATTCAGTATTAATATGGCCAGCCAGCCTGTGGCTTGAGGTGAAACATCCAGGCGGCCATCTAAGTTTCTCGCATATGTTAACTTGTTAACTACGCGTTGATGCCTTGTGCTCGGACTTCTCCAACAACGCCCAACATCACCCGAAAGTTCTTTTGCGAACGATGTTCTTTGGCGTGCCCTGAAAACTATGCAGTGCCTCAAAGGTGGTTGCTGCCGTTAGTATGGGAAAACAAGTCGTCCCAGTATATTCTCAGCACGAGCACTTTGTGTGTGTGTGTGTGTGTGTGTGTGTGTGTGTGTGTGCGTGTGTGGGTGTCTTGTGTGTTGTTAGCCGCTGCTAACAGATCACTAATGCTTCCAACAATCGGCAAAGACGACAGCCAACTCTCGGTGTTGCAACTTGTGCTGGCACAGCACGAAATGGTATACTGAGCGAGAAGCAAACTCTTGGTGCCAGCATTTGAAAAAGGAGCAAGAAATTTCATACAGGACGATACCACTGCACCCACAATCACAAGTAACTTCAAGTAGTTTTGTGAGGAGGCAGAAAGAAGCACCCTGCCTTTCCGGGCAAAGTGGCGTTGCCTCACAAGCATCTCGTTCATTCGGAAACAGTTTTCATGCTATACAGTTCGAGCGAAAACTGAAATACTTCGTATCAATCTCTGTGTATCACAAAGATTGGCAACAGTGCAAGAAGAAATAATTATGACGTACATCTACTACTACCGAGCGGATAACTACATTACATTTAGTTCTCACATGTACTTTCGCTATCACTGTTATGTCAATTCAGGTTGCTAATTTTTAGATTGAGAAATAGACACAAAGTGAATTACCTCAATGATGTAACACAATGTTCTGCGTGCTTCAGAGGGAAGTTTTCCTACATAAAATGTTACCGTTTTTTATTTCTCTGAACCTCGCAATTTCCCTAGAAAAGGAATTTTTTCAACGAAGTAAAAACACTGCTTGCTAAGTTTCTGGAAAACAGCACTACTGTAGATAAAAGACATACACTATGTGATCAAAAGCATCCGGACACCCCCAAAAACTTACGGTTTTCGTGTTAGGTGCATTCTGCTGCTACCTACTGCAAGGTACTCCATCATCAACGACCTCAGTAGTCATTAGACATCATGAGAGAGCAGAACGGGGTGCTCTGCAGAACTCACAGACTTCGAAAGTGGTCAGGTGATTGGGTATCACTTGTGTCATACGTCTGACACTCTTAAACATCCCTAGGTCTACTATTTCCAATGAGATAGTAAACTGGAAACGTGAAGGGTCACGTACACAAAAGTATAGAGGCTGACCTCGTCTGTTGACTGACAGAGACAGCCAACAATTGAAGAGGGTCGTAATGTGTAATAGGCAATATCTATCCATACCATTACACAGGAATTCCAAACTGCAGCAGGATCCACTGCAAGAACTATGACTGTTAGGCGGGAGCTGCTGTTCATAAGCCACGCATCACGCCGATAAATGCCGAATGACGTCTCGCTCGGTGTAAGGAGCAACAACATTGGACGGTCAAACAGTGGAAAAACATTGTATGGAGTGACGAATCACTGTACACAATGTGGCGATCCGATGGCAGGGTGAGGGTTCGGCGAATGGCCAGTGAACGTCATCAACCAGCATGTGTAGTGCCAACAAAAAAATTCGGAGGCGGTGGCGTTTTGGTGTGGTCGTGTTTTTCATGGAGTGGGCTTGCACCACTTGTCGTTTTTCGTGGCACTATCAGAGCACAGACCTACACTGATGTTTTAAGCACCTTCTTGCTTCCCACTGTTGAATAGCAATTCTATGATGGCAACTGCATCTTTCAACGCGATCGAGCACCTGTTCATAATGTACGGCCTTTGGCGGAGTGGTTACACGACAGTAACATCCCTGTAATGGACTGGCCTGCACAGCGTCCTGACCCGAATCCTACAGAACACCGTTGGGACGTTTTGGAAGGCCGACTTCGCGCCAGGCCTCACCGACCGTTATCGATACATCTCCTCAGTGCAGTATTCCGTGAAGAATGGGTTGCCATACCCCAAGAAATCTTGCAGCACCTGATTGAACGTATGCCTGCGAGAGTGGAAGCTGTCGTAAAGGCTAAGTGTGGGCCAACACCACACTGAATTCCAGCATTACCGATGGAGGGCACCATGTAGTTGTAAGTCATTTTCAGCCAGGTGTCCGTATGCCTTTGAATACAACATTGTTCTGTAACTACTTTTCAGAAAGCCAGTACGTACAGTTGCAAGAGACAGTCAAGAAGATGGTATTTTGTCTGAGGAACTGGATGTAGTAGCAACAAATGTCGTGTTTATATTTTCGCAGTAACATCCTAAGTACATGGAAGGCAGATCTGAGCAGGGCCAACTCTAGCATTAACGCCGCCTCGGACGAAAAAGTTAAAATGCGCGCATCCAAAGGAGCGGCGGGTTAGAAGCGTTGTAAATATGATTTAAACATTATAATGAAATATTTGTATTTCTGACTTACATATTTCTAGACTTTATAACTTTATTATTATTATTATTATTATTATTATTATCATTATCATTGCTCTTGTTATTGTTGTATTCATTGCACACAAAATGACTGTTCCGGATCATTACCCTTTCAAAACCGAAAGCTTGGATGATGATCTTTCCCATTCCGGAAACCTCCATCTGAGCCTACCTCTCGTAATTAGGTAATTGAAATGTTTTATTTATTGAAATAAATTTTAAATCCTTTAAATAATACAAAAATCATGTATTTAAATGGATATGTTACAAAATTATATTACGTTCAATGCAGAAAGTGACACATCACTAGAACAAACGACTACAGCATAACCTCATACTTACACAATTGCAAAATTTAGGGAAACATACAGATAATACTGAAGACTTTTAAATGTAAACAGTTTACAAAGTTACATTCTGTATTAAGACATTAAATGATGCATTGTTAAAATAAACATGTAGCATAATCTCATTACTACGTTTCTTAATATCGATGTTTCTCGCTAAGTAAGTCCTTTTTGGCGACCACCTCATTTTTATTGTTGCCCACTCACCTACACAGAACATTCTGAGCTGTGAGTGGAAGCAATCTGCCCCAAAAGCACCGAACACTGCCAAACATTACAGAAGAGTAAAAAATTGGCGGGTAATTGAACACTGTTGAGTGAATAAAATACTGTAGTATGAAACCTGAAACATAATCCCTTAGAAGGGTTGGGCAAAGTGTCAGGCAAGTATTGTAAAATGCTGCAAACAGAACAATTCTTTGCCCAGAGAATAGCACTCCATAAACTTTGCGCACAGCGGAAGCTTTAAGTGGACCATAAAGACTGAAAAGTTTGGGACTAGAAATGACATGTTGCACTTGTAAAAATTAAACCTTATTCGTAGTGTATTCAAAACTGTTGGCCCTGGGAAACGTAGTAACGTGATTCCCTATACATAAAGTGTTAAGTTACTTATAGTGTAAGAGATTAGGTAACTAGGTATAATTTTTATGGTTTGGTTTCTGGAGTTTGTCTGATAATGCTCAATGCAAAATAATATGTACCTTACAAAAGGCTCAAATTTATGAAGTCACGAAAATCTTTTTCCTCACTTTTAAATCTTCAAACTGTTTAATTACCTCTTTCAAGTTTACTTCTTTCGCTATTTCATGCTCATTCCCCAACATGGCCAAACGATTCAATCGATTTTGCGTAATTCGAGCGCGAAAAGTTCTTTATTAGTTTTAATTGGGAAAACCTCCTTTCCCCATTTGCAACGTTTGTAGGAATGGTAAGCAATATTCATAGCGCAATGCTAAGGATTGCAGCAAAATTTAGGGCTGTTGCTAATTTCAGCACATCACTTGCCCTTTCCTTAACCAAAAGCGCAGTAACAGCAGATATTTCTTCTGCTAATTCTAAGCCATTTGTATCTGTTGAATCACTGTCGGTTATAGTACTATCCAGATTTTTGCACAAAGTTATAAATTTTTTCTTAGACATATTTTTTAACTCATGTACATCCAACAAAAAGAGAAAATAGTTGTGTTGATTCAGTTGCTCAAATCTAAATTCTAATGCAGTTTCTGGTGCCGAGCACCACGGGTTTCGAATCCGCACCAGACGGCATGGATCTATATTACCACTAGAGGTCTCTGCAGCCATCGCGCCGTAAGCCATGCCTGCGAGCGCTCCTGGCCAGCGTATAGTTTGAGGGCGCCACTGTGGAGCATGTGGTTCAAATGGCTCTGAGCACTATGGGACTTAACATCTGTGGTCATCAGTCCCCTAGAACTTAGAACTACTTAAACCTAACTAACCTAAGGACATCACTACATCCATACCCGAGGCAGGATTCGAACCTGCGACCGTAGCAGTCGCGCGGTTACGGACTGAGCGCATAGAACCGCTCGGCCACCGTGGCCGGCGGAGCATGTGGTCCCAGTGCCATATCAAATGTTCAAATGTGTGTGAAATCTTATGGGACTTAACTGCTACGGTCATCAGTCCCTAAGCTTAAACACTACTTAACCTAAATTATCCTAAGGACAAACAGACACACACCCATGCCCGAGGGAGGACTCGAACCTCCGCCGGAACCAGCCGTACAGTCCATGACTGCAGCGCCTCAGACCACTCAGCTAGTCCGGCGCGGCGTTCCAGTGCCCAATAGCGACGTACCCTCTCATGTATTTAAGCGCCTCCCTCTCACTCAGCGATTTTGTCTGATATTCGCGTGAGTATCTCGATATATCGCTGACAGACATTGTGTTTACTTTGCTTGTTTCCGTCTCCAAGTGGGCGTTGTTGACTTCGTGAGGTTTTCGCTGGTGACGCCGTTACTTCTTGTGTGTTGCTGTTCTTGGTATCTTGCTCGGTCATCTGTCGTTGTGTGTGTCCATCCTTTCCCGTTCGTCCCTCTTGTTTGTTCACGGGCCGCTCTCATTCAGTGCCTCAGTGCTGTCGTTTACGATCACCACGCGACGGTTCCGGTCCCGGTTACAACAGTTAATGCCAGATCAAGCGTGAAGAAGAAGAAACCTATTTTGTAGTCTCTTTTTCATCTTCTATCTCTTCATCTCTGTTTTTGTATGAGGAATTTAACTCTTTTTCTTCTTACTATAGACTGTGGTACTGTTGACTCAAAATTACTTTCAGTGTCAAATAGGTTAGGTAGTTTCCTGCATCTGCAAGAATTTGTTCGAAAGACTCATCCGATCGAAATTGCTGAATGAAAGTCCTTCAGTTTTTCAGCAGGTCGAGTGCATTTGATCTTTTGTCTGCAGGAGCTTACTTATTGGATTTATACACTGTAGTATGTTATGCCATGTGACTGATGAACATCAGAGTTTAAACTGTTTAATACAATTCAACAAACCTGAAGCTTCTTCTCTCAGTGAGTTATCAACATTATAGTTTAAAAAAATGCTTAACAAAGCATCGCATAGACTTCCAATCTGAAATCTTAAGGGCGATAAGGGCTCGATTCTATATTCCATCTAGTATCACTTAAAGGTTTCAAAGTAATTGCATTAACGTGATTCAAAAGTACTGTCCAGAGAAAAATAAATTTTCTGGACGATATTAAAGAAACTGTTTACAAGGATGCCTTGGCTTTATCGTTAACCACTAGGTTGAGCGAGTGGTTCGCACAAGGGTTGTAGACTGCTCTTGGATTTATGTTCCTAATTCTCATTTTCACTTATGTTTTACCACCCTTCATATTAACTCCTTTGTCATAGCTCTTCAATAAAAATTTCTGAAATTTTTTACCAATATATCTTCCAACTGGAAAAAACCCTGCAAGGTTTTCATTAATTTTCACCACCTCATCAAAACCGGCTTTGATAATAGAAACATACCTGATTATAAGTCATCTGTTCCATCTTGCTTCCATATGCAGTGCAACCTAAAATTACTGAATAATATTTCACCTTTTCAATGTTATCAGAAATGTGAGATTCAATAATATGATTAGGGTGGTCTATTATTTCATTTTGAATACTTTTTACAAGATAATGAGCTTTGTTTTCCTGCTTGCCAAGTACTCACCGGACGTATTCCTCCATAACAGAATGAAATTCAGACAGTAACTCAACAATCTTTAAAATAATTCGATTATTGTACTCAAAGAGCTTGTCGATTGTAACTTGAATAGCTGAACAACTTTTTCTAAGCATTTTAATAATTGATATTATGCGTAGCAGCACTTGGTACCAGTGATTTATTACTGCATTAGTGACTCTTTGAGTAGCTCAATCTATAGTTTGACTGGTTTTTAACCATTGACTGAATTCTAACCATGATGTTTGAGCCTGAATATGACTTTTAGAAGTTTCGTGCTCTTTTAAAGTTTCAGCGATGTGCTTCCAGCTCATAAAACATTCTTTTGAAAGACAACTAGACATGGAGCCAAAAAGTTTTTAACAGAAACAATATATGCAGTTTTTTGAAAGAGCATAAGCTAACCCCTCTATGGTGACTTACTCCCCATTTCTTAAAAGACGAATATAATACTTTGAGCTAAATTTACGACCAGTGACATCATACGGAAATCTATAATCAAACAAAGATTTAGGTGGACCAAGTGTCACCAAAAAAATTCTGTCTGCGTCTCCTAAAATTCTAGGTTACCATGCAGTATCCGAGCTCAAGGACGACGAAGTAATTTCAGTCCGTGGCGATGTGCTGATAGCTGGTTTGGAAATACACTTCTTTAGTTGATGACCACCACTATCTGGAAGTAATACAACTTCATTTCCTGTCGGTCCATCCGGATTCGATGTTTGAGCTCCACACTCCATTGTTTTGGGTCCACCCGAGCTACCTTGTAAATAACTGGCTGAAGCTCCGACTTCGTTCTGTATATCGGCTTGCTTTTCCAACCTTCTCCTTTTGTACTGACAGCCAGACAGCCTATTCCGTCCATCAGACATTTTGAAATAATAATATTCTAGTAAAAAGGGGTACTAATAAATTAATAGACGAGAAAGCACGAATAACTTCGTACCTTCGTCCTCCAGTGATCTAATAATTGAACGGGCTTTTGTTAAAAGGGTAAATGTGGTATTTTTGCCAAATTCGTTATAATCAACTTTGCATGCAATAGGAAAGTTGCGTGTGTTTGTCTTCAGCTTCAAATTAAATCTCCTGACATAGCAGATCCGGCAAAATGTTCCGCATTTGCAGAGTTGGAAATAAGGAAATCTGAAAAAAGTTGTAAGGACGTTGAAGAGGTCGCTGTAGGTGAAGTATGTGTAAACTCTAAGTGGTAATGGGCTTTCGCTACCTTTTGATTTAACTATTAACATCTCACTGCCAAAAGTTACTGTAGATTAAATTTTATATATACATCTGATAAGAGTCATTGTTTTTTGTGTGCATGATGCAAGAAATGTAAAGCTGTTCGCCATATTTACCATTAAGGATATGCCAACAAAAACGGACCAGAGAGGTTTTGTTTATTATTTGAGAAGTATTGAAACCCATTTGGAAGAAATTCCACTCTTCAGTAACAACTGTGCTGAACAAACGAAAAAATGTATTGTCTAGATTAGACCAACATTCGTCAAACTGTCATCCACGGACCGGTTAGAATCCACGAAAATTTCGTGCCAGTCCACAAAGAACTATTCTCCTGGTGACTACGAACACACCAATATTATTTTGTAATATTGCGTTTCTCTCTTTTGACGATAGGACGTACATCAACTCTGGAATTTTACGACCAAATTATTTTAGTGGCATGAAAAAATGTATGAGCGTTTTCACACAGATCGATCACGGCACGGCGTGACGTTCATTCTACATCATTCTTTGGAAGCTGTTAAGACCAAAAGTCACACCAGTAATGTTATTCTCTGTCGAGAACCAACACTTAAAACGTTGTGATTGTAGCAGCCATTAAAAAACCGGTACGACAGTTATACGTAGGGAAAGAAATGAGGAGAAAAGTAATGATGATATAAAAAAATATGCCATGAAAAAGTTATGCAGTAGGTAAGGTGCTACCTGCATTCGGTTTCTGTTTTGTTTCCGTCTTAGCAAATCCTCTAAAAACTTTTCCTACATTCTGCAAAATATGGAAATATGTTTCAAGAACAATGGTCTACATTGCTCCTAGCATAACATACACGTAATATTTTAGTTAAAACGTTCAACATTTTTCCCCCCTTTCAGGCTTGGGATTGCTAATGTAGGGATATAGACAGTATTTACAACATCCAAATTCGCTAAGTGACCCATTTAAGTTCTAGGGGTCTGAACTACGAACTGAACTATTACAGAACGCCAGTATCGTTTGTCTCGCAAAATTACAGGTGTGAAGGCTTAATAATCATGATCGCGTAGTTTTCTTGCCATTTATGGGTATATTATTGAATCAGACTTTCAATCCGGATATAATGCCAAACAATTTATTGATGTTTTTTTTTTCTGTGGCATAACCTTCCAGTTAAATACCTACAGTGGGAAAGATACTCGTTAAATGATTATATATGTTAATAAAACACCTCCGTGCTTTATCACAACATTCTCCATTTACAACTGAAAACTAAAACGGAATTCACATTAATTTGCCTACCCATTCCGTCTAATAGAACGAATAAAACCGTGTTTTACATAAATTTCACTTCCACTTCAACGATTTAAAAAAAAAACACATAACCAAAGTCTTTAGGAATAAAATAATACAGTCTGAATAATAGACTGTAAAAAGCATGGGTAAATTCGATTGCGACAGAGAGTGTACCGCTGACCACAGTATCACGTAAATACCTATATTAAGGTCTCTGTCACCTAGAGTTGGTAAGTAGCTACTACAGATATGCTGAATTTTGGAACACACATGCAGGCATCAGGTAGATTCCAGATATCTCGACATTTGTCTACTCTTAATCTTGGCTGCATTCTTTAACTTTTCTTTCCCCACAGACAACATAAATTTTTTAACTGCATTCACTCCTTATTTAAATTTTCTCACTCAAATTTTCATAGTTACGTTATTTTCTAATGTATGGGTTAGGATACATGACACGGGCTATAACAGTTCAATGGGACTGATTCTCTTCTGTTATGCATACTCATCGTCTCATCGCTACGCGCAGCACATATACAGTCAGTGATAACAAACAAGCCGAAATCTTCCTGATCAATACGGTATTTCCACTGAAACACGTGGAGGACTTACAAAGTAAATAAAGCAGAAAAACAGTATTATTTGAGAACTTAGAAGTCAGTTTCCGCTGTTGATAATCAAACTTTCATGAACGATGAGTTTTATAATTTTTCTCTCATTCATTTAAAGCTTTTGGTTAATCAGAAACAAGAATGTGTGTGCTGTTTTATCCTAACACGTAGTCTAGCGTTATTTCGATATCAGATCATCCATCCCTACTTTCTGTTGAGTGTTCCTTTGTTATGGCGTCGCTCGTTTCTGACTTTCCTAGTCCGCGCTAATAACACAGTGTAGATATCCGCCGAGATGCTGGAGTTGGCGGTCGTGTTCGTGAGGTGTGGTTGCTTGTTGGCGAATGGTGTGTCTCTTTACTGAAGAAGGCTCTGGCTATTCAGCGCTATGTAAATATCTTTTAAATGTCCCTGTCTGCAACTTAACTTGTCTTTTGCACGGTAAGTAGTAATCTGTCTTCTACTACTTTACTGATATGCCTACCTGGAGTTTGACAATGTCAATTGGTGGGTGCCACGGCTGTCCACGCAGCTAATGTAATGCCCTCTGCCGGCAGCGCGTCGAGCGAGAGGCATGCCGCTAGATGTCTCTCGTGTCGTGGAGGCGCGAACAAATTACGCGTAATTTACGATAATGGGGCAGTCGTCCCAATTCGACTCATGCTTTCACTTTCATGTTGTCAGGAATTTGATTCGTACACTATGATCTACAATCACAGTGAAAACCAGTAATACTGATTACGCAATGTCGTACATTTTCTGCTGCATCAACATGTACGCTCCACAGAATAACAGAGGGAGCAGGGCGAGAGTTTCTTCGTACAGGAACTGGTGTCACTCTGCTTATTGTTCCATTCGCAAATGGTACGCAACAAAAATGTCTTTTAATTTTCTTCTCTAGTGCTATAATCTCCTTTGTGTTGTTTTTATGAATTTCCCTAAAGCATGCAACGGGCGTGGGCGTTCGCAGAAATTTTTTTCAGAGGGAGGGCAAGATTCCAAAATTGCCATTTATTATCACATACCACAGAAGAGATGATTACGCCTTCCGTAATTGTGGTAGGCAGATTTTCCTGAGACTTTAAGGGTAAAAATAATTTCATGAATACCTTCAAATTAAATCTTTTTCTATATTAAAGTGATTATGGAAGTATCATATTTTAGAAGTGAATAATCTGAATTTATGTCTTTTTAAGATTAAACATCACCAGTGTCCTGTAAAATAGCTAGGAAATGAAGCAGTAAGGAACTTAGAAAACATTTTTATTCGTGTACCTATAATATTAAAGTGATCGTTAATGTAAAAATTATGAAGAAAGAAAAAAGTCAGAAATGTGAATACAGTTCATTACAAAACAAAAATAACCAGTCACGTAGAGCCTTTGAACAATCTTCGTTGAATTAGAGAGTGCCATTATACTATTATCTGAAACACTGATAGTTCATGTATTCACATTAGCAAAACTGCATTTGCGATCATATCAAATGTAATTTAAAATAATTGTTTCCCTAACAAGAGTTGACGACGAATTATTATAACAATGCAAAATCAATAAAGCGGTTTAAAGGTTGTAAATGAACAAATTGTCTCACTGGAAACTGAAACAATTGAAACATGGATTTATTTACCAGTTACATTCTGCAACATAACAACAAACAGATCACAATGAAAGTTAAGTAGGACACGTAGAATATCGGAAATACTGATTTGTGCAATCCTACAGCATTCTGATCTGATGCTGTTAAAAAGGTACTTGGTTGCATGGAAGAAAACTACAATTACTTCTATATTAAGACAAACAATGGAAATTGAGTATTAATCCTATGGCGAAACACGCATCTTTTTACGTTATATCAGTTGTAAAATCTCTCTTGTCGGTGTCTCAAACTGTTTATGAGAATGATGTTTGTCATGACCATGGTTCTATTCATGTGCGGACGGAATTGGGCGTCCCACAGGCGACGCTTCTGTAGACGTACTAGCCAGTATCTGGAGAACGTAGGTTGATGTCATTCCAGTATCAACTTTAAAAACAGCTTCGGTATGTTAGGTACGTTTCATGTAATGCAATTAAAAATTTCGTGCAATCATTTACTTCATTTGTTGCGTTAAGTATTTGTGATAATTAACAACAACAAAAAATCTTAGTCCAGTATCGAGCGAAAATGTCAGACTCTAAAATGCGCGCGCTTCAGTCGGGAACCACGCGGCTGCTACGGTCACAGGTTCGAAGCCCGCCTCGTGCATGGATGTGTGTGATGTTCTTAGGTTGTTTAGGTTCAATTAGTTCTAAGTCTAGGGGACTGATGACCTCAGATGTTTAGTCCATTGTGCTTGGAGCCGTTTTTTTGTAATATGCGAAAGAATAAATTTTTTTCACTGAATGGTCTTCTGAAACTCGGATGAGAAGTGTTTCATAGCTAACAGTACGTCCGCTCAAGCAACTTGCGGACAATGCGTGTAACCCTGTTGCGTAAGACATGAAAGTGAATCGCACTGCGCAGCATTGGTCCGCTCGGGAATTCGTGCGGTCTCGCGACACGCCACGTTCGCATCAGACGACTCACGTTGGACGCAGTGTAGACTTATTATTTTAGATGTCGTTGGGAAGGGGGGGGATGTGATTTGCGGAATGATTTAAAAAATGGAACAGCCGCTGACGAGTGCTGTGGCTGGCAGACTGTGTGGCTGTGTGGCTCCCTCATTTCCATAATTTATTTCGTTTTGTGGAATAATCCAAAGATGAACAGAAAGCAGTCAGCCGAGTTGTGTAAAATAGTTTTTGGTATGAACTTGCATTAAAATCGACGAAGGCGCAAGTTCGTTCTGTCTTTTCTTTGGACTATCAGTGATGATTTGAATATTATCGACGACTAATTTATCCTTGTTACACACGTATCTGTAGTTTAGTTGTGGGACAACGGAGATGTAAGAAAAGGAAGGAAACGGGCGAGACGCAGCGTTCCTACACGGCACATATTTTTCATAAGTATCAGCAGAATCAACCTACCCTAACGACTTGATTAGATAAACGCATCACGTCTGGTGCTGTCGTGAATGCTGCGATTCGGAGAGTTTCAGAATACATGTGCGTCATCACCCTTCTGTGTCGTAGCGATAGCTTGAGAGCAGTGTGACTCACATACAGCTTTGCGTCACAAGCAAAGAATCCCCTTGGTAGCTGTGTAATAACGAGTGAACTGCACTTGCTTGGAGAATGATGTAATTGTAGCTCACCCTGTGGGAAACTTCCATTTAGCACGTGGCTTCCTCCGTCACTAGAGTGTGCTGCCGTAACAATACCACTATTTTACAGAATGCAGTTAGCATTCTGATCAGCGGGTAGAAATTTTACGCGATTACACTGGCAGTGATAAAAACCTAGAACGTTGAGAAAGAACGAATCCTTACCGCATTTTATTTTTTAGTTTTTGGTTTGGTCTGTTTTTTAAACTGGTTCTATCTATTTATGCATTGAAATGAATTGTTTCATTGGTACGGATCTACGTATTTATTTGAGTGTTCTGTATCTATAATAATACACAATAGTCTCCTACGTAACTCCTATATATTTTATTATTACTTTCTGCTCCTTTTATAACCGCTACCACACTGTCTAAAGCAAAATATTACCTGTATTATGTTATCTGGCAGAATACACATTACCGAAGGGATTCGAACGATTTACGTCCGAGAGGAGCCTCAACAGACCTTTATGTTTTGACTTTGACCATGGAGGGTGGACAAGTTTAAGCTGCCAAATGTTCTGAAATCAGGATCCACAAAATCCTACCCTAAGGACCTGCTACGTTGTCAGTGAATGTAGTGGACTCAGAAAGAATAGAATTGTTTGTAATATCGCTTCGATACGGGCAGAGATAGAGGCCGGTAGGGGAATTCCGATAGCCTGCAAAGTATAGAAGTAGGTGTGGCGAGGGCAACAGTATCGTGAGTCCCTGTCCCTCCTGGATCATGCGATTATGATAACAACAAAGTTCTTCTCCGATAACTTTGGTTGAAAACATGCGACATTTGTTGTGGAACATCATGGAGTATTCCCGCTTGAGCGGGGAGTTCAGATAGATGGCGGTGCTATACGTAGCCTGCAAATGGCATCTGTGACGGAACTGTCTGTAAGTTTCTAATGGCGGAAACCAGAGCCTCGCAGATATTCATAGGCGCCTCTAGAACATCTGCGGAGACCTAACATTGAACAATGCCACTATGATGCCTCCTTTAAACTCTTCCTTGTGCTAATAAATTGTCTCTCGTGAAGATGTGATATTCTGCGGGTCGACACTTAATGCTCTCCAACCATCTGACGCATTGCACGACTAGTTCTTATCCTGTTAGACCTAATAACAAGATGACAACACTAATTAACTCTGATAGCCGTTCCAGAGGTCCAAGATGATGGGAATTCCCTTTTTTACAATCTACTGATACATTCCTAGTTTTAACCTTTATTGTTTAAAAGGCAATGCCTTTGACGTCACTATTACCCCAAAAGGAAGGGAAACTGACAACGATAACCAAGGGATTTTGTATTTTTTCTTCTGGATAATCAACAAACTAGTTTTAGTTCGTTTCAGAAGTTGCACCTCTTGTGGAAAATAAGTCATGTAAGTCATCGTCGTTATGTTCCTAACGTCGGTGAATAGTATTCATTATGAGACCAAGCGTATAGAAATTGCGTAGCGCGTGTAGTGACTGGGAGTGAGAAATGAATGAACAATGTAGCGTTAGCCGTTCACATTGTTGAATAACTATTTTTTTGCAGTAGACTATTGCACATAGGGAAATACCAAGTGAGGTAGCTCTGTGCTAAACAGGCTAGCCTTGTAATCTAATCTTAATTCGGCTTCCTGATTTACATTTTCCGTAACTTTCCTTCCCTGCGTTACGTAAGGCAAATGCCGCGATGGTATGCATTGCAGCCTGTTTATTAACTTTGTGTGCAGGTGTAGAGATCCTCACAGCTGACGAGTGGCGAATTTTGAGCGAATGTTTATGTGTACTGGAGCCATTTGCAGTGGTAACAAGTGAAATCTCAACTGAAAACTATACCTCTCTTTCGAAAGCTATTCCAATAATCAGGCAGCTAATCCTAAACATATGCAATGGGAAGTGGGCTCCAGGACAGCCCAAGAGCTACAGCAACATATGCACAACTCATTAATAGCCCGGCTAGGATTAATAGAAACAAAGTACATACCGTTGCCTCAGTTCTCGACCCAAGATTCAAAACGTTACGATTTACGAATCCCATTCATTCAAAACATGCCGTTGGAAGCCTAATTGCAGAGTGCATAAACGTGGTAGAGACCGTAGATCTCCTCATTCGGCTGCTAACGACACTAGCTACAAGTACCATTTCGAACAAAACGCCAGTAGTTCCTTATGGGCATCTTTCGATGGAGACGTTTCCAATAAAAGTCTAATGAAGAACAGTTGTGATTGCATAGACCTGGAGGTACAACGATATTTGGAAGAATCGTACGGATAATGCATTACACTACTGGGGAAAAAAATGAAAACAGTTACCCGGGTCTAGCTGTCGTGGCAAAAAATATCTTGCAATACCTGCAACTTCTGTTCCCGGTGAAAGAATATTTTCGAAAACAGGGCTACTTATAAACAAACAAAGAAGCACACTATAAGTTCAATTGGTTATTAAAATCATATCTCTAAACAAAAATCGACGACAGTGTAGCAATGGGATGTAAAAATGCCTTATACTGAACAACTTTTGTTTCCGTTCTTTCTTCAGTAAGTAAACGCATGTACGCAGTTTCTATATATAAAAGGCTATAGCACTTCTCTTTTACGTTTAAGCATGCATGCATACTTGCAGAATGTACAAGGTAATTTATTTTGTAGCTTTTGTTTTATGCGAATTCTGTGCTTTGTTTTAAACAACAGTTCTATGATTTTTGTCTTTGAGACATATACTATTACTTCAGTACACATTAATAACGGTAGTACAGTTGATATCAATCACAGAATTTTCCGAGAACGTACGTACGACGAGTACGACCGCTGCGGCTCAGTGCTTCGTGTACTGAAGGTTTGCGCAATTTCTCAGAGAGCGCAGCACTGTCAACTTCTCGAGCGTACCCGAGATATTCTCGAGTAATTGCCTTCGTGTCGCGCGTTTCTCGAGCGCGATCATAGCCCATCCCTAGTTCCGACTAGAAGACCATGCCAGACTACCTGTATCTTGCCGGACTAGACTTGTAAGTCTCTTAATTAATGTGTATATGAATTACGTTGTTTTTGTTGTTCCTTAACTGTATTACTAAGAGTTGTTCAATATGCTTATAAAAGTGATACGCATGAATAGAAATATTAGTACTCCGAGTACTACTACTACTACTAACACTACCACTACTACTGCCAACTGCGAAATGTTCTGATGGTATTTCGTAAATAATTAATAAAACTACTACTTCTACTATTCCTATTACAACTATTATTACTACTGAATTGGAAGTCTTCCAATATTATTTCGAAAAACTGTAGTAGCAAGACCTTAAACAGTGGTAAGATTTTTATTTTTTAATTTAATTTAATTTATTTAATTTTTGATATAGTGATTTTCGAGCTTGTGTTTTGTTTAGGGCAGAATAGAATCGCCCAAAGTTAATTGCATATTCGGCCCTGTATCACGATACATGCTGTTATATATCACCTGTGTCATCGATTGTGCGTTAGTAGTTATGTATCCGACGATACGAGCAGGGTTGCCAGGTACCTTGTTGCAGCCTGACCTCTCCCGCTTTTACGGTCGCGTCCGGCCAAACAGATCCAAGTCCGACCTGTCTGCCTTTTCTCAGGCTTTTTAGCGATGAAATAGAGAACGCACAACTGTGACCCATTCCAAACTACGGTGAACGCGACGAATAATGAGATATTTCTTATGAATATAAGGATATACCAGCCAACGCTATACCAATGTGTATTTTCTATGTTTTTCTTTGAACGGCGAACGAGTCTATTCACAATATAACCACAGTCTAATACATACAGTTGCGACACACCCTGCTGCGAAAGTTGTTACCGAATGACAGCCATTATAGCACTCCAAGCGGTACGAAAGCAGACACACATGCATCGTAAGGATTATATTTCTTTTTAATTATTTTTCTACTTAACTAAAAAAAATAGTTATATTTCTACCTTCCAGGCATTCGTACATTACCAAGAGGCATGAATTATCGTGAAATAAATGTAAAAGCAAACGAATTGTGCTGATTCAGTGACAGATGAAATACTTCCGAATGTGTGTACATTTGCAGCTCATTCTGCTGAAAGCTAGAAAATTTAAAAACATATTTCATGCATGACAAGCATATACTTCTTTGATTGTCAGTTCTCATTCTTGCCATGTAGAAATCATTAACGGAGTCTAGTGATTCGCCTGTTCTTAACGCTTCACTCGACTTTTTGCTACACAATTTTTTTTTTGTAAATGTACTTTTGCTTCAAAAGCGAATGTGTGATGATTCTTGCCCTTTTTGTGGCTCAACTGTAGCTATAATCAACTGTAGTTATAATTGTGGAAATGGTACCTATTGCTTTTGACTTTTTATTATCACGTCTGTGTGGTTTTGCCTTCTGCTACAACAGAGCATGCACAATGTCGGCACTATTACAGTTATATCCACCTTTCGCAGAAATGCAGGCTGCTATTCTCCCATGGAGACGATCGTAGAGACGCTGGATGTAGTCCTGTGGAACGGCTTGCCATGCCATTTCCACCTGGCGCCTCAGTTGGACCTGCGTTCGTGCTGGACGTGCAGACCGCGTGAGACGAAGCTTCATCCAGTCCCAAAGATACTCAATGGGGGACAGATCCGGAGATCTTGCTGGCCAGGGTAGTTGACTTACACCTTCTAGAGCACGTTGGGTGGCACGAGATACACGCGGACGTGCATTGTCCTGTTGGAACAGCAAGTTCCCTTGCCGGTCTAGGAATGGTAGAACGATGGGTTCGATGACGGTTTGGATGTACCGTTCACTATTCAGTGTCCCCTCGACGATCACCAGAGGTGTACGGCCAGTGTAGGAGATCGCTCCCCACACCATGATGCCGGGTGTTGGCCCTGTGTGCCTCAGTCGTATGCAGTCCTGACTTTGGCGCTCACCTGCACGGCGCCAAACACGCATACGACCATCATTGGCACCAAGGCAGAAGCGACTCTCATCGCTGAAGACGACACGTCTCCATTCGTCCCTCCATTCACGCCTGTCGCGACACCACTGGAGGCGGGCTGCACGATGTTGGGGCGTGAGCGGAAGACGGCCTAACGGTGTGCGGGACCGTAGCCCAGCTTCATGGAGACGGTTGCGAATGGTCTTCGCCGATACCCCAGGAGCAACAGTGTCCCTAATTCGCTGGGAAGTGGCGGTGCGGCCCCCTACGGCACTGCGTAGGATCCTACGGTCTTGGCGTGCATCCGTGCGTCGCTGCGGTCCGGTCCCAGGTCGACGGGCACGTGCACCTTCCGCCGACCACTGGCGACAACATCGATGTACTGTGGAGACCTCACGCACCACGTGTTGAGGAATTTGGCGGTACGTCCACCCGGCCTCCCGCATGCCCACTATACGCCCTCGCTCAAAGTCCGTCAACTGCACATACGGTTCACGTCCACGCTGTCTCGGCATGCTACCAGTGTTAAAGACTGCGATGGAGCTCCGTATGCCACGGCAAAATGGCTGACACTGCCGGCGGCGGTGCACAAATGCTGCGCAGGTAGCGCCATTCGACGGCCACACCGCGGTTCCTGGTGCGTCCGCTGTGCCGTGCGTGTGATCATTGCTTGTACAGCCCTCTCGCAGTGTCCGGAGCAAGTATGGTGGGTCTGACACACCGGTGTCAATGTGTTCTTTTTTCCATTTCCAGGAGTGTAATAACATCATAACACCTCAGTCAAATTCTCAAAATCGTCATAACTTCCTCCAATAATATCAAAACCTAAAAGATTTCTCTGCTCATGTCAAAAGTGTCATCTACCTCAAACGTACTATAAAAATCATGATCCCATACCAAATATGTCATTCAAAGCTCTCATAGTATCACAATGGTTCCGAAAAAGTATGAACAGTTCACAAAGTACAGAAAAAATACAATTTCGTAAGTGTGAAGTTATCCAACTGTGTAATTACGTAAACATCTGTCACTGATGTAGTATAATAAATGTTTGTTTCTCTCAGTTAAATGATCACATAGCTGTGTAGTGTATGTGTTAGAGAAATATGGTACCGATGTGTAAAGTTGTATAAGCAAATACCATATTAGCTAGGGCTCCTTGTACTTGCCACACACATGGTACACAAAGTAGGCGTGTACCCCCCTTAGGATTAATGTAATTATATCCTCAGGTGTTACAGATTACAGCAATGGAATGAAATGTATCACGGAAAACCTTCGTATCATTGTACTTCAAATATCTTTAAAAATAAATGTTTTAAGTACAAAATTAATCACTCAAATACGTGTACTGTAGCGCTAAACTGTGCGTCTTGTTGTAAGATAATCTCTGTGGAATTGTCGCAGTTATCGTCCTCCGAAAGCTAAGTTCTGCCGAAGTCAATGTACTTACCTCATGATAAACAAAAGTAAAATGCTTTGCGTAAAGATATCGTAGTTACTACGCTTATTGCTGTGATGAAGTAAGTACTATACTGTAACGTATTGTTGTGCTGCAGAAAAGGCTGTCTCATTGTAGCTATACCACAAAGTTACTACTAAAACATGTTTTCCTTACCAGAAGAATTCAGAAAAACTGTGCAGATATAAAACAGATACACCGCAAAAGCACAATGTAAATTGTGTCACACATTAGTAGCGTCGTGATATAATCGTGTAGCTATCAGAGAAACCAAATGCTAAGTCATCTTTAATCCCGCAGAAAGTACTTCAAATAAAGAATGTCTTTTCAACTAAACCAAAATGTTGCGTTAAAACCTCATTAACAGTATATGTTCTAAGTATGTAGGCCTTATAGTCTTTACACAATAACACCGTGTCCTCTGTTCACTATAACACTGCATTCGTAATTTCTGTTTAAATAAGTTCTGTTGGTTCTTCAAACATTGTTGAATGTTAACAGATTCTAAGTCTGACAAAGCATACTAGTGATGTAAAGTGAAAAGTTATATGGCGAATAGAAAGTTAAGAAGCAGATTATCTTTCAATAAACGGTGTTACATGTGAAATGTAGTACAATCCGTTACTCTTCCTAGTGCTTAGAGTTAACTTGAACGCAATTATCACGCGGTATACGTCGGTAAAGAATACTGGAATTTTTCTCAAGGTTAGCGTCTATGTTATTTTTCTCTGAGCCAGCCGGCGCACGTGGCTGCCTGCGGTGTGAGTCATTGTCTGTCTCTGTTGGCGCGCGCCGTTATTGGGATTAGGAGGCCTAACTTCTACAAATTCACCTTGCCGAGAGGGCCCTACTCTATTTGAATCCCGCCAGTTCTGCTGCAATTCAGGTCTGTCGTTACGATCATATCGTCTGTCGTCATGTGGTTGTTCCTGTAGTTTCTTTCTTGTCGGTTAAGTGGTGGAGAATTTCTCTCTGAATCGTAACTGCGCGCTGGACCGTTGCGTCTAAAGTTATTCTGTCTCCCTTGATAGTAATTATTTTGGTTCCCATATTGTTTGTTTCTCTGATTGTCTCTCTGATAGTCACAACCGCAGAGAGGTGATATTTCCCTGTAATTATTACTACTCTGCCAATGGTTGTCATACGGGTGGTGTCTGTTTTGGTCACGATTTGTATTGTGAGAATAGCCTTGTCGTGTCCAGTTATTATTTCTTTCATCGCGGAATTGCGACGGATGTGATCTGTAATTGTTGTGTTCCTGTTTTCGCGTTCCGCGATTGTCAGTGTCAATTTCTAATTCTTGTAAGAGCCCCTGAAAAGCTTCAATGTTGTCTTTGCAACGTCCTGCCAAAATAATATGCCGTAAATGTTCCGGTAATTTGATTAAGCAAATGCGGATGAGTTCTGAGGGGCTGTATGGGTTTGACAGGTACTGATTCTTGTGCAACATGTTTTCAAAATATTTCACAAGACTGGAAAAATAAGATTGTTCGAAATGTTTCATCATTATGATGCCATGTTTTACTCGGTCTTGTGTAGCTTGAGACCAATATGCTGAGAGGAAGGCATGATAAAATTCCTTCACTGTGGCAATCGTGAGTGACTGATCGCATTCTTACAGCTGGTTCATCCTCCAAGTAGCCACACACAAATTCTAATCTGTGTTCCAATGACCAGTTGGGAGGAAAACAATGAGAGAATTGATGGAGTCACGCTTGTGAATGAATGTCGTTGCCAGATTTCTTAAATGTTTTGAATTTACGTGCAGTAATGAACAGCTTATAGTCAAAATCATCGTGTCGGCGAGTAGCATATCGGTCATTGTTACGTCGTGTCGGCGGTTCCATCTGAAAATTCGGTGCACCTTGCCAATTTCTTTCATGATTTCCGAAATGCCCTGTGTTATTATTTTGTGGCTTTTCTGTATTTCTAAGTTCCTCTTCCTGTGTTGGAGCGCGAGTGTCCTCTGAAATATGTAATTTTTGTATTACATCTACATCTACATCTACATCCATACTCCGCAAGCCACCTGACGGTGTGTGGCGGAGGGTACCCTGAGTACCTCTATCGGTTCTCCCTTCTATTCCAGTCTCGTATTGTTCGTGGAAAGAAGGATTGTCGGTATGCTTCTGTGTGGGCTCTAATCTCTCTGATTTTATCCTCATGGTCTCTTCGCGAGATATACGTAGGAGGGAGCAACTGCGTCAACTGATCTTGTACTTCCCGGATTTCTGTTTTGTATTGCGTATTAATTTGATTCTGATTTTGTTTGAATTTCTTAATTTGTTCATAATCTTCTGTGTCAGTGATGGCTACAGGTCTTGTGTCATTCAGATCATCATCTACCTTTGCAGATAAATTAGTGAACTGATCCGAAAGTTCGGCTACTTTCTCCGATATTGAACACATTTCCTCAGTGTGTTTTTCTGAACCAAGTTTCAGAGTGTCCATTTGTGTTGAAATGGAATCTACTGTGTCCTTTAAGTTTTCCTGAGTTCTTGCAAGTTGCGTAACCGAATCGGTGGATGCAACTGAGTCCATTTTAGCTTGCAAGGTGTCGTGACTTTCACGAACAATAGTTTGCAATTCTTTTATGTCTGCTTCGTGATTCTGTAATGCGTTTTCATGCCGCGAAGAAATATGTTGAAAATGCTCACAAATTTGTGTTTTTACGTCATTACAGATTTTTTGACATTTCGATTCAGTGTTATGTAACTCAGTAGTTAAATCTTCCTGTGTTTGTTCAAGTGTGGTGTCTAACTTCCGAAGATTTTGTTCCATTGTGTCTAACTGTTGCTGTGTTTGTCTCTGTTGTTGTTTCATTGTGTCTAACTTTTGAAGATTTTGTTCCATTTGTTGCATTAATTGTAATAACAGTGCACTGGTGTCTGAAACATGTTCCTTAGTGCTATTCGGCAATGCATTTGAACCGGCAATATTTGCAGTTTGAAAAACAGAAAATGTGCTTTGACTTATTTGAGAAAACGGTGAGGACGCAAACCCTGAATCTACAGTATTTGCAAGAATGTGTCCTGTCAATTCGGAATCCTGAGGCGAGCTGTTGCCGACCGACCGATCGATCGATAACGCTTCCCTGTTCACTAATTGTTTCACTGTCTACACCATTATTTGCAGCCCGCTCCATTTCCCTATGTACAATTACCAAATTACTACTTTGAACATTAGTTAATTCATTAAATGGTGGTGCTAACACACTGCTTTCGTCTTCACTGTCATTTCTCAGTTTACTTTGGAGCCTAATATTACGTTTTTCACACGCCATTATAGTCACAATATTTCACACGACAACAAAGAAAAGCACAATTTGAAGAGCAAAATAATAAAACACATAAACATAGCACTGAAAATAATAACTAGTTAATAGCAAGCGCAGCTGCGAAATACTTGGTGCAAATTTACATGCGTGCCACACCTGTTTTACTGTACAACAATGAAAGACTGCAACTACAAAGGAGATTATCTCTACAATTATGCGCTAGCAATAAACAAAATCTACACTAATTACACAAACTACAAGAAAAAATCAGAAGATTCCAGTGAGGTATCCTGGCAGGATCGCCATATGAAACGTGCCCTTAGAAAAACTATACGTGACTGACTTTGCTTAAACTGACACACAATATTTTTTGCGCAACGCAGTCTGACTTTCAAAAATCCCTACAAAAGAATGGCCCTGAATAACATTAACCTATACGTTTCACAAATCACTTACCTCACAAAAATCTTCGTTACTCAAGCTACTGCAATACAGCGAGCGCCACTACTACCAGCTAAAGAAAAGATTCAAACTACTGAAGGCACTAACTACTGATAGGCATAGTTAGCAAATGAAAGATTTTAATACAGAACAAACAATGTATTTACCTTAATAGTCACAATATATATATCAGTTCGTGACACCAATTCTTACAAATTTCAAAACTCCGCCATCTCTCTCCCCTCGTCCACCACTGCTGGCGGCTCACCTCCAACTGCGCAACGCTACGTGCTGTTAGCATCCAGCTGCCCAACACTACAATGGCGAGTATTACAACAATGCCAACCAGCCACTGACTGCACACAGCACAGCCAGTGTTTTTTTTTTATACAGAGCGCTACGTGGCGTTACCAATAAGAAAACCTAAACAGCCTACTTACAGCAAGAAGACAAGTCGTTCGCTGAACTTCATTGACGGTTATTGGATTTGCTACCAAAATGTATGTGCCATATCATGCAAGAAGCAAAAAAGGTTATACTGTTACTACACGAGGTATGTAAGTTTACCTATCGTATTCTATGTCGAACCACAGCTATACACGTCTTATAGTATGTTGTAGACTGCAGACTATACTGACTGGAGATGCAATGACGCATTGGGTGACAGTAAAATGGCGATATTACTCAGTTTAGAGTACCCAATGAAAGAAACGCAGGTTAATGTTCCAACTTTACTTCGTCCTTAGCAGCATGTATAATCATTCTCGAGCAGTTATCGAAAGTACGCACGGATCTAGTGCAGACACTAGAATCTGTGTTTCATTTACAGTGAAACAATAAATATTAAAATTCTTCATGTATTATAATTCGAAAGCGTCTTACTAGTACGTTTATTGATGATAATTATTGCTACGAATTAGGAGGTACGAAGACAAGGCAAACAATAACAGCTAAAACAGTGGTATTACAGACATTGTTGTTAGACAGCTAAGATGACCGCAGGAAATATTCGGTTACGAAGATACGCGGACAGTAGGATTTGCATACACCATCCCTGTCATATAGCAGCCTGTATGAAAACATAGAAATATAAGTCTAAAGTATATTGCATAGATTTGAACTGATGACAAAGTTCGTTTCAGATTTGTAACATGCTTACGTATTATCAGGTGTGTAAACGCGCAGCACTTGACCAGAGCATATATACATAAACGCAGCTAATCTTGCAGGAGCGAGTTCTCAGCTCACTGCAGTGCGTTGCTAAATCCTAGCAATACCAACACATTTTCCATAACGCGCATAGCCGATGGGAACTTTGTGTCCACCCTAAGAAAATTAAAAGAAAAGAAGTTAGTTAATTGTTACTCACTCATATTAAAAACGTGCTTCAGAGAGGGTCTGATGTGTAAGTAGGGTCCAGAGCAAGAAAATGTCTTTATAAGCAATATCGACACGTTTTCACTACCGTGTACTACCAAGCTGGGGGAACTTTATGACCACCTCAAAAAAAATGTAGGAAATGCAAATTTCGTTAATTTTTGATTTCTACTAGCAACGTACGTTTAGAAAGAGTTATTAAAATGTAGGTAAAGTTCTGAACCTGAAAATATTGAACATGTCATTCACTGCGGAAAGTGACCACTACTAAAACATGAAGTAATTGGCTCGATTACAGTATTTTCAAAACCTGGGCGTGAAGTGCCTGGTAATGCGAGCGTTAAGCAATGCTGCTTGTAGCCGCTACAGTACATATTGTTACGTAAAATTACATGTCCGCAAATCTAGTGCGCGTATCTCCTGATCCCACCAAGGTTATCAGTGGGCTGAGACAAAACATTAGTGATTCGAAGCATCCAGCTGTTACCGATTATAACTAGGAACCGAACACCCAGGGATTCATTTAAACTTTTGATCATTCCAAATAAGGAGATAAAAATCTGTGAACATATTTGAGAGCAGAAAACATGTGGTGGGAGAAATAAGGAATTTCTCACATACAGTGGAATTCATGACTATCACAAAGGTTTCACACTGACCCATCTAATACAAAGTATTTTAGCATCACATGTGATTTCCTCTATTTTGTTTGTATGTACTTCAGTCATCCCACGCTTCAAAGCTAATTTATAATTTACATCACTGCGCTCTTACCCATCAACTCCAAGACACTAATTTGAACAGGAGCGATAACATATTATAATTCTCTTTATATGAACATTAATGTTGATGATTTTATTTAATAGGTTTTGCCACTGTGGAGCACAACCGAGAATGATGTATAACCCTGATGATGATTTTATTGCCATTGCTTGTAGTTTTGACGTCTGAAAGGGCTTACTTCCGTCAAAATTGCCAATAATAGTCTCTCTAGATGATAATAAGCACCTACAACAAATTGGCGACAACTGGAGGAACTTCCTATCGTAAATAAGTAGGAAACTGTTCAGAAGTGGAAGTGGGGGAACATGCTCAGCATAAAAAACTTTATTTGACAAGTGACAATTCCCAGCGGTATTAGATTTTAGGCTCTAATGTTTATCACTTCCACATTCAAATGCTGACTGCGAAGGGGTTTCAATAAGATGACTGATGAAGTGGAAAATAGGAATAAGCTCGTTATTTTCAAAGTTTTTATAAATTGTTTTCTAATTTAAAAATTTAAAATCAGTAGCATTAAAATGTTGAGAAGTTAAGGTGCACTAAGCGGACAAACCTATTGTCATCTGCTACCAGTATAAAGACCACTGTAACAATCAAATTGGCGCTCTAATTCCGTTATTCTTGACGGTAATCGTGTATGTGAGGAAACATTTAGAAAAGGATTGAAATTATGCTTCAAGTTTGTTGGAAGTCGCTAAGTGCTTTCATTTTTAAATACAGAATAATTAGAGGATAAGCAATGTGCGGTACATTTCAAGCAGAAGCGCGTTTTTGACGCATGTAATTGTTCAGAAGTTATATCTCCTGAACTGTTTCATCTACACTGTTATTATGGTGCAGGTGCACTCAATGGCATATGTAGATAGCATATGCAAAATGTGTTTCGAATGGCATTAGTAGCAAAGAATTGATCAATTAAAACGCAACGCTTGATTAAGTTTTACTGCAATGTAAGCAGAAGCTGTTTTTCGATATGTCTAGCGTCTATCACATCGAACGTCCCTAAACTTTGTGCCGTACAATGATACAACTTTGCAGATGCATTCAGTGATATATGTAGATACTGTCTGCAAAGTGTGTCGCGAATATCATTAGTAGTAAAGAATAAAAAAAATTAAAACTTAATGGCAGATCCTGAAGTTTGACTATATGAACAGCGGAAGTGTACGCAAAAAACTTTTTTCCTTGTCATTTTGTGGGGGCTGTCACCGAGAAAATGTTTCGAAAACGTTTGAAATTATATGTAAAGTTTGTAGGAAGTTGCGAAATGTTATCATTTTCGAATAATTAATGAACAAAGTTGGTGTATCTGAGTGCCGTCATCTTCAAGACAAATAATTTGTTCCTAATTATAATACTTAGCGTGTTAAACTTCAGTTACTCTTAATGAGTAGATTATGATAGCATGTTGGAATTTTAAATTCTGTCGTAATATTGAAAATGAACTTTTTGTGGCGGTGGAAGCAGTTATGTTGGCCACATGAACCAAACTTCCAGCACAGACACTCAGAATCGGATTTTATATTGTACGTTGTAGATATGTACTATCCCTTAACGAAATGTACGATAATTTCGACTCAGTTACACGATCCAATAACGCTGGAGTGTTGGCAACATTGCCTGGCACTGGTCGTCGGTAACTAGCTGCAGGGACGCATTTTCAAGCTACGGACAGCATGCCGACAGTTAAAGAAAGTTTATCCGATCCGATTACTCAGGGATAGGCGAGTTAATTTCAGAAGGCACGTTGAGTTTCGACAGCAAACCACTTGTATCCCTTAAATAAGACTTTGAACATCTCTTTTTGTCTATACTTAATTCTCATTTGGTGTAATGAAATGTGACATTGAGCGTCATTCGCGAGTTATTTGATACACTAAGCGTGGAATAACAAAGAACAGCAATAATAAAATGCTGTTTCCTGCTAGGAGCATTTAATTTCTGTAAAATATAACACACTTATTTGTTTTGATGCAGCCACTTCATTTAGTATTTCATATACGTATGTTAGCTCTTAAGCGCTGATCGGTCGAACAACTTAATGTTTTATTTTACATAGAAGGGTGCCGCAGTAGGAAGTATTCCTCCTCCCTTTGAATGCGAATGCAGCAATACTTCGACTAATGAAACGGAGTGAGCAGCTACATCAGTGGACAGTTTCATGCAATAATCGATAGTTAATATTGTTCTGGCAGGATTTCAATTTATTTCACTTCGCGATCTGCAAAGTGAATGTCTCGATAGAACAAAGAATGAGAATTGATAAAGTATATGTAGAAACAGAATCGATTAAGGAAACCAATGAAAATCGACGAAGAATTCCTTACGTTTACACACCATCAGTTATTGCAGACATTCGCACGGAAATCGTTCCAACAGGCTCATGTAAGTACGAGGAGTTGCCAGCGGATTTTGAAAAACTTTAATCTAAAGCCATGTAATGAAGTGGTTTAACAACTGCATATTTTAATCTGTCTGGGATAAGTTCCCTGTGCCAGTAATGCATTGTATATATCACTAAGGACGTTACTTATTAAGTTGCAACAACTTTTCAGAATTATGTTCGAAAGTCCATTAATAAATACGCTTCACAGGTAATAGCTAAATTAGTATTGCTAACATTAAAATATTTGATTTGAAGTTAATCATAGAATAAGTAATAAAAAGTGTGTGCCGAGAAGCGTTTAACCTAAACAATATTTTTTACAAACAACAATATTACCTGAATGAGATTTTCACTCTGCAGCGGAGTGTGCGCTGATATGAAACTTCCTGGCAGATTAAAACTGTGTGCCCGACCGAGACTCGAACTCGGGACCTCGAGTTCGAGTTCGAGTCTCGGTCGGGCACACAGTTTTAATCTGCCAGGAAGTTTCAACAATATTACCTCTTCTGTGTAGCTCATAGTTGTTAGCTGTTGCTTGCAAACCAAATTCATCTAGTGATGCTTCGAGCGTGCTTTTGGAAGCCAATTTCTGTGGTAATACATTTTTGTGCTATCTAGATTAATAACGTAGTTTACATTAGTTGCTTTTATTCATTATAAATAAAACCATTCTTGCTGATTTTTGGATATTGATTCTGAACAGATTGTGAGTGTAGTACCTACTGTTTGCACTCTTTCAAACTAAAGAGCACATATTTTTGAAATGTTTTCAATTATCTAAAAAGAAGAAGAAATACAGTGAAACAAGTAACACTTATCCAGAAATAAAACCGTGTTTTAGCTGTTGCGCACCACTAGATTAAATTGTTCCAAACTTATCAACATGTCCATTCAATCTTACAGTTTCTAACACATTATCAACAAAACTGACATTTTATTACACAGAATTCGCATATGATTACTGATATGAACAATCAATATTCCTAGGTGTCAGTTAGGTGGTACTCTGTGTTGTAAAGTGCATGTTCACGATCTTGTTGATAAACTGAATGCTGCTGTAAGTAAAGTTAGAATAGTATTTGCAATAAATTATACTTCAACAGTAAAATTTACGCACTTTGCTTATTTTACTCGCTTGTTACGTACGGCATTATGTTATGGGTTATCCCTTCCCGTTTATAAAGAGTATTTTTGGCCCAGAAACGGGCAGTTCGAGCAATATGTGTTGTAAGTTCGCGAAAGTCATGTCATCGTCTGTGAATCTCGGAACTGGCTACTCAATACCTATTTCCCTTAATGTGGTTTTTTTTGTTAATAATAGAGCTTACTGCCAAGAATTACTTTCACTCAGTTAATTTTAGGGAGAAATCCAATGTGTTTTACGGTCGCACCCAGGTGGCCCTTGTGCAGAAAGGCTAACACTGTTCCCCTGTATCTATTTTCAGTAATCCTTAAAAAAAAAAAAATAAAAAGCCTCTTGCGTTTCCAAGTCTAATTTGACTCATTCACGGAATTTCATGTGCTGACTCGTTCCATGACCGTGGGGATATGCTTTCAATCTCATCTCACGAACTAGACGTGTAAATTAAAATAAAATTCTGTGATGGTACCGCAGAAACTGATTATTTTTGGTATGGTCAGCAAAATAAAGGAGGGAACCAATCGTCATTCAATTATAGGAAATCAATGGTGACACGTTTCAACAATTATCTGAAGAGAAGATTCCCATTTCATGTACACAGAAATTGAATATGGTACTGAGTAGAGGCGTTATAGAACCACAGGTGGTGGTAACATACAACACGAACCAGGGAGGAAAGCATATCAAGGTTGGCGTTGTCCTTCTGTAGCACGCCAGACGGACGAGACGCTGACTGTTTAAGTCTTTGTCCGCAGTTCAGCATTATAGATGAAACAGTGATCAACACTGCTGTGCTTCATCGGATGGCGAACCTTATAACTGGTTAAAAAACAGTTTGGTTGACAACTAGGCATAGAAACAGACGATGTTGGCGAATGCGCGTTACTCTTGCGTATTCGTCCGCAGCAGCAACTAATGAGAGGAGAATCCATATTTACTTTTCCGTTAAACGGTGTGTACAGAGTTCGCTTTGTAGGATTTGTTTTTTGCTTCCATTTTGGGCAAATATGAACCAAGCGAAAATTTCAGTTCATTACTATTTGCTTTTTCCTTTTTCTTATTCCAATATAAATACGTTCCTTCTGAAAATTCCCCTTTCTGTTGCTTGTTCTGCTGTTACTTTGTCTATTTCTAAATCTCTTAGCTTATCCGCTCTATCTTATTGTTTATTATTTTTCCCTGAAGAACTTTTTTGTCGGCATTTTGTGCTTTATCCTAGGTGCATATTCAAGAAATATTAGTCCTGTATTCGTTTATGTTCAGTTACTTTTTTAAATTTTTTTATATGTTTCATAATTGAGCGTTAATTTCCGGTATTCTGTGCTTTCAGACCTAAAATTTTGCTCGTGGTTCGTATCTTTGATATTTATAGCCTTCATTTATGATACAGTGCTAGTTATTGTTTAGCATGGATGGATTCTTGTTTAATGGCGTAACGTAATGGGTTATCTTTGGTAACCTTGAGAAGCTCTATTTATTGTTCATGTTTTTATATTATTCCATATGCTCTTTCTGTGTCGTCCATCCTTTATTTATGACAGATTTTTCTATGTAACATATTTCTTTGATACTGTTTTTTTTCATATTACCACTGTCTCCGTAAAATTTTGATGTGTTTTTAATGGGATATGAGAGAGGTGTAGAGAACTGAAGACGCGACGAAGCTCGTTCTGTGATTGGTCGTTGCTGACGTAGATATCTTTTGTGTAGACAGTATAACGTGGCAGTCGTCCGCCACCGTAAACAAATGTCAGGAGAGGAGTGGTGTGGGTGAATAGGCCCGCCTCTCACCCGAACGGCTGCGATCCTACGCCAGCTTTTTGTAGTTCCACGAAAGCAGAACTGACATAAAGGTCATAAGGATCACAAATTGATTTCGTTGTGGTGGGAGTCGCATTCGAATACCTTTATGCACCAGGACTAGTCTCTTCACTCATTTCAAAATAAGAAGGAAAAAGACAAGCAAATCCACAACAAAAAGGAAATTGGGGTAAACACAGAATTTTGTAGCGGCTACAGCGCAATCATTTGCTGCGGTTGGCAGTGGTAGTCGCATACTGTAGCTTACGCGACCGGAGTTAAAAATACTCCCCACGTAACACTGCCTTCATATAGCGTCCGCGTAGTATGGACCGCAGGACCAAGCTCGTTTCCTACTTGTTTGTTGCTATGAGAGCTCTCCTTTAAATCACCGTCTGCCATTTACTTTAGTATTTCGAACCGCTTTTAACAGGAGAAATTCAAAACGACAAATCACGAAATATATTTCATTGCCCCTAGAAAAATCATTCTTGAAGAAGTCAGTACTAAATCGAGATGAACAAATCAGACTCTAATTAAATTCTTCAGACACCAATTGTAGCGAATAGTCCCACGTCATCATTTGAACCAGTCGTCCGTCAAAGCGCCAGAAGTGTTTAATTTGCGAAGGACAGCAGTCGTCATTATTGTACAAGAGTCACAACAGTCGACCCTAGCCTCAACACATTCCTAAGAGGCACCTACAGTTTGATAATAATAAATGAACTGTCTTGGACAATAATGCTTACTAGTAACACTGTTTGTCAATCTCAAAAGTGAAAGAATTTCAATTCGTGTTGCTCCGTATGTTTTGTAAGACTAAAAAATAGATTAATGAGCTACACGTCACTGAGATTCTGGAGAGCTTCAAAAACTAAAGCGGGTGCTGTGACGCCACTAAGGGTCTCGAAAGTTTGGAGAAGAAATGACAGTGATTTTATTGCAATAATTAATTCTGTGTTGTTAATTTTTGTTGTTGTAAACGAAACTTTATAGCGAAGAGTGAACATTCGTGACTGAAGGTAACAATGCCGCAGAGAAGTTACTCGTATAGGTCAGCTGCAGAGAATTTTCACGTAGCAAGCGCTAGGCTTTCGACCATTGTTACTTTCGGTTTTCACACATTGGTGTGAGCGTTGGCGTCAATATTGGCCAGTATTTATAGGACAGCGCCTGCAAATTCGAGCCAATATTCTGTTGAATTCGTATAGAGCGAACGCAAACATGTCGGATGCACAGATCACAGCCGGTACACTTGCGATTTCGAGCGTCAGCAATTATATTTTGTCACCGCGAAACAAAAATCAGAAAGCAAGTAAATCAAGATGGTGGGCTACAACACTGTATACATTCTGAAATCGGTAAGTTGTAAATATGGTGAAAAATCAGTCACCATAATTAAAATTTCGTTAACGTCCCTTGCGTTTTTATTTATAATTATTTTCGTGGGTATGACGGACATCATTTCTTAGGCAATTTTGTGTATGAACCCTCAGGACAGTTTGACAACTTTCGACAAATGTCAACAGCAGACTTTGTGCTATTTGAACCCAAAGTAAAAAAAGTAAGATACTTTCTGGAAGGAAGCTGTTCCTGCAGATTCTTTGCAGTGACGCTTCGATTTCTTACCACAGGAGGGTTCCAAAAGGGTACATTTCCTTTTGAAATACCTACTCAAGGGATATCAGCGAAAGTGCCTAAGTTTCGAAAGTCAGTATTCGTAACACCATTAAATTCCACCACACAATTTAATGAAAATGTTAAAAACAGCCACTAGATAAATACAATTCTAATACGGCGCTCATTTGTGCATTCGTGTGTCGCTTTGTGATTATGACAATATGTTGTGACAACCCGTAGAAGAGTTGTCAAAAATCATATTTTACGTCACACTTGAGCTGCTCCATTTTGTCTTATACACTGACGAAAAAAATCGCAACACTTCGGACGGTCACATGCCACTAGCGAGAGTGAAGACCACCAATTTGAACAGCAATTGGCACGACACTGGTACAGCTAGCTGTTACAAATCGGTTACTACAAGGACAGCTCCGAACCAGACACCCTGTAACGTGCGCTCCACTCACCGCAAACCATCGCCAATTGCGACTTCAGTGGTGTCAAGCGAGAGCTCAGTACATAGCGGAGTGGAGCCGACCTCGGTGACCGAGCGGTTCTAGGCGCTACAGTCCGGAACCGCGCGACTGCAAAAGTCCCGGCCGGCCTTTGGGGCCGAGCGGTTCTAGGCGCTACAGTCTGGAACCGCGCGAACGCAACGGTCGCGGGTTCAAATCCTGCCTCGGGAATGGGTGTGTGTGATGTCCTTAGGCTAGTTAGGTTTAAGTAGTTCTAGGGGACTCATGACCTTAAGTAGTTCTAGGGGACTCATGACCTTAGAAGTTAAGTCCCATAGTGCTCAGAGCCATTTGAACCATTTTCCTGCTATGGTCGCAGGTTAGAATCCTGTTTCGAGCATGAATGTCCTTAGGTTAGTTAGGTTTAAGTAGTTCTACGTTTAGGGGACTAATGACCGCAGACGTTAAGTCCCATAGTGCTCAGAGCCATTTGAACCATTTTTGAACCACAGCGGAGTGGAGGTATGTTCTGTTTTCTGAAGAAAGCTGGTTCTGTCTCGGTGCCACTAATGGTAGTGTGTTGGTTAAAAGGCCTGTAGCCAGCCTGTCTCCGTGCTAGACATACTGGACCTACACCTGGAGTTAATTGTTTGGGGTGTTATTTTGTATGACCGCTGAACCACTCACGTGGTTATCCGACGCACTCTGACTGCAGATTTGTACCTCAGTCTGGTGATTCGACCCGTTGTGCGGCATTCATGAACAGCATTCCATCGTGTGTTTTCCAACAGGATAACGCTTGCCCACATACGGCCGTATCCCAGCATGCTGTACAGTGTGTCGACATGTTCCCTTTGCCTGCCAGATTACCAGATCTGTCACCAATCGAAAACACATGGGACATCACCGGACGGTAACTCCAGCGTCTTCCACAAGCAGCGTTACCTGTCCCTCTGTCGACCAACCAGGTGCAACAGACATGGAGATCCATCCCACACACTGACATCCAGCACCTGCACAACACAACGCATGCATGTTTGAATGCTTGCATTCAACTCAGTGGCTAATCTCGCACTTACAGCAACCCGTGATCTTGCCAACTTTAGCACTTACATATATTACCTAGAGAAATGTATTCCCGTAATTTCATTTCTCTACATGAACCATTTTTCGGTGCTGAAATTTTTTTCAGCGCATTAGCAAAGCAGGAATAAAAGTTGTTAAGTAGTGTAATAATGATATGAAGTAGCGAGAAGGAAGTTCTGTTCTGCGGAAACGTTTCTACATGAAAGGTACATGCTGCCATCTTGCCGACGGATACGGCAGAATGGTGAAACGTTCTCAGCCTGATATAAGAAAGTTCAAAATCCACTTATTTTCCGATGTTACAGATTTTACATAAATGAACATTTTCCAACTGTTTCAGAACGAATAAATCCCATTCCTGACGGCTGATCCAGAATGTTATTCAAAACGTCTGCTCACTCTCTTTATTGTACTAAACATGTTTTCCAGTAAGACATTTCTTTACATTTTGGACTAAAAAATGTTCAAATGTTTGTGAATTCCTAAGGGACCAAACTGCTGAGGTCATCGGTCCCTAATCTTACATACTACATGAATTAACTAACTTATGCTAAGAACAACACACACACCCATGCCCGAGGGAGGACTCGTACCTCCGGCGGAAAGGGCCGCTCAATCCGTGATATGGCGCCTCAAACCACGCAACCACTCAGTGCTGCGATTTTGGACTAGGAGAGGGGCAGAGCGTGCTCCTCTGGTGACTCTGGCGAGTTCCGTAGTTTTCTTATGTGAAAAGGTGCCTTATATTTATTGAGTATATCTGTGGTTATTTATTGAGTATATCTGTGGTATTAGCAACTTCAGTGATGTGTTGATCTCGTCTTTTGAACGCACCGTGGAAACTGGTAAAACTACAGATAATAAACACGTAGAGTAAATAAACGTTTTTAAAAATTTACTCTTCAAAATCGAGAATTGTAATTTTAAAATGAACACACACATTCGGTGAAAATGGCTTAAAGGACCCAGCCCGCCTATAGAACTAAATATCGCGGGATCTGTTCCTGATCGATCTTGCCAGTTTTATTCCGTATTTATCGCTTCTGGCTTCTGGTAATACGTGTTAATGTTAATGTTAAAAGTACCGGTTGTACCTTAGCTGGAAGGGCATGTTAACCCAAGAATACTAAAGGTGAGAATCGTCACATTGCTACTAAAAGATCGTAAAGTTCACTGCTTCACATTGTATTCAGTGGAAATGATAATTTATAGATTATGCATCAGTTAATTACAATTTTTAGAACTCCATTCGTATTTTACATACCAGTAGCAACTTAAGTATAAAATATCTTGTTTTATAACCTACTGCAATGGTTTGGTCATCTAGGGATAAAATGGTTGGGTATGGCAGTTTAAAGGTTAGAGGAAGGTAACTGCATAGCACTTCCAATAGAACCATGACCAGTAAAGCACTGTTGTGTTCAAACAACATTTAGTTTGACGACAGATTTTCTTTACTTTTTCTAGAAACTATTCTTTTGTATCTAAATATGAATTGCGTGGCAGCAGGATAATACGTAGAAATCTCTAACACGAGTTACACTCTGTCAGTTTAGTATGTTGTAGGCAGAGATTATGTATTCCGATGCCATGACATTAACACACCGGTCCTAACTGTTGAATAAACCGTTTTTCAATAGTTTTGAATTTCATTTCGTAAGAAATTGCGCGTCGTTTCCTCCGTCCCTCCTTATCAATGCAAAAGTAATGAGTTGCTTCTACGCCTCGAATAGACACATAGTTCAGGCCCCGTATTCGCGTTTGTACCTGTTAGTCAACTCGGCCACAAGAGCAGGGCGGAAAGCAATTGCAAAACCCCGTCGTTCTGGCACGGATCAGCCTTCTCTTATCGTTTCCGATTACCCGCCCACGCAACATTTTCTCAGTACCATAACATGCGGAATGAATCTGCATTCGTGATAAACACATCAGGTATTACGGACTCCTCCTGCAGACTGTAGCTTCAGCTACGAGTTTAATCCATTTACACCTGCCACTCGAGTCTCCGAACAGCCATTTTGTGCCTCGAAAGTGCTCTCGCACCGGACAAAGTTGGGAGGCCAATTACTCTCCTGAGCTGCTGTAACAAACCGTTAGCCGGCGACGGTGCATCAGGCTAGCATATTAGGCTGCAGAAGGCAGCCCAGTATCAATTATCATTTAACCAGGCGCCACGGGTTCCCTTGACCTCTGGCCACTCATCCACCGACACACAGACACAGACACACATACAGAAACACACACACGTATATACACAGACGCACTAATACAACAGCAACACGCAGAGTTCTACGGACGTGAGAGGAGCAAACAGAGCCTGACCGCGCTCTTCCATAGGCACGTAATTTCATTAGGAAGCTCACCGCTCTCAGCAATTGCGAGGGACGACTGTGAATACTGGAGCAGAGGAAGGGCTGGTGGCCGTTACGACTCCGGAATATTGCTCAAACACACACACACACACACACACACATACTAAGTAGTACCGGAACGAGCGTTCCCACGCAGACGACACAGGCACACAGACAAACATACACATTCGTGGCGGGTCCGAGAAGGCCATCGAAGTCAATACGCGGGACAATCGCCACACAAACTGATGTAGACGGCGGTGGTCTCCCCTGTACACAGTGCGAAGGGTCGCGAGGGCAGGAGATGCGCACCCTTAAACATTTACCGGTGGAGCGGAGGTAGCACCCCCCATGGCCGAGCGCTTTCAAACATTCAGAGGTCACTGCAGATCGACGCGACACGGGGGAGTTCTGCGCTGTAGGGGTTGGTGGGGCGGAAGGTGCTCCGGCGCTACTGCCGGGCCTCAGAGAGCTCGTATCCACCTGCTGCGTCAAACAAACATGCCCAGCTCCCCTCTAGCGACAGATGTGTCACGCATGCTACCCCATGGTGGCAATTGTTAATGTACAAGACCAACTTCATAAGCTTTCTGCACCCACTGTAATGGTGTTAATATAAATTGATAGAGCCTCTTTGTAAGAAAACGAGTAAAAATCGTTTCTCATACAAGCCGTTAAATTATTACTCAAAACATTTACCCTTAAAAGTTCTACACTTAGTCCTTCGTTCGAACCAATCATGTATCTGCATCTACATGATTACTCTGCAGTTCACAATGAAGTGCCTTGCAGAGGGTTCATCGAACAACCTTGATGTTACTTCTCTACCGTTCCACCCTGAGCTCGTCTAACAGCAAAGAGTTCCACTCATCGTGTGGTAATTTTTTTTTCTCCAGTCCGGTTGACACGCCTTCCCTGTTAAAAAAACGAACGTTGGTATTCTACTGGAAAAGCTGTCGTAGAACCAGTAGCATTGTAGGATCCCATCCAGTGTAACAAATTGCTTTCGGAACCAGTTAGCCGAGTTATAAATTGAAAGGTGGTTTATGAGTAAAACTCAGTGCAATGTGACTTGTTGGATGGAAATCACCGTCAAGACCGTCAAATCTTAAGTTATAGTTTTGTCATTCACATTCAATAACACTTACTCGTATTAGCCAGGTTATGGTAACTATACCAAACCTGTTACCAAGAGGATTAACAAACGGATGGTCTGTGAAAGAATGCTTGCTCAAATACTACACAATTTGACCACCACGAATGCTCAATTTACGGTCGCACCTTGTACAACACGACACGCGGATTTGGGTTTTCAAAAGTCATAGTTTACATATTAAAGTAGGAATTTCTCGTGTTGTCTTATTCGCACGTTCACTTCCACTTTGTGGCACTTCAACGTTGAGTTTTAACCAGTGTTCCTTAAAATTTTCACATCTACTCAGAGCTTCATATAACCACGTCCGAGTGTGTATACTCAACAAAATTAACAATATTCATTTATTATCATACTTTCCATCCACATCGTCATTCACACTAACACGCAAATTAAATTAACATTAATTAAAAAAGTGGTAATAGTCCCAATAGGTAGTTTGTTTCCAAAATATTTTTAATTTAGTATTAGTTTATAGTCTGTAAGATGCTGACATCTTTCGGCCAGAATTGCAACTACTTGCAGTTAGTGTCACTCATCTGCTCGCTTTCGTGTCTTACATAAGCATGATGCAAGGCGCTGCGTCTCACACTCTCGAACTGTGTGCGGGAAAAATGAACACTTACTCCTTCGAGTGCGATCTCTGATTTCTTGGATTTTATTATGATGATGATATCTGTCTACGTATGTGGGTGGCAGTAAAATATTTTCTCACTCTGATGAGAAAGCTGGTTATTGATATTTCGTAAGAAGTTCTTGGCGCAACGAGAAACGACTTGTGTTAATGATTTGACACCCCTATTCACGTATTATATGTGTGGCATTCTCTTCCCTCGTTCGTGATAAAACAAATTTCTTTGAACTTTTACGATGTCCTACGTCAATCATATCAGATGTCGATCCCATACTGCACGACGGTACTCCAGAAGAGAGCGGACAACCATAGTGTAAGCAGTGACTTTAGTAGACTTGTTGCATTTTCAAAGGGTTCCGCCAGTAAACCACAGTCTTTAATTAGATTTTCCCACAATATTATCTATGTGATCTTTCCAGGTTAAGTTATTCGCAAGGGTTTTCCCTAACAATTCAGTTATTTTACATACTTTAGATGTATGATTTATCGTGTACCCGAAATTTAACTGTTTCCCTGTTCGTAGTCTTTTGGATGACTTCACGCTTTTCATTAGAGACAATTGCCACTACTCACATCTTACATATATCTTTTCTAAATTATTTTGCAATAGCTTTTGATCTTATGACGACATTACCAGAGGGTAAATGACAACATCGTCTGCAAAGAGGAGTCTAAGAGGACAGTTGAGAGTGTCTCCTAAATCGCTTATGTAGATCAGAAACAGCAGAGGGCCTATAACACTTCCTTGGGCAATGCCAGATATTGCTTATGTGTTACTGGATTACTTTCCCGGCTATTACTACAAAATATGAGCTTTTTGACAGAAAATTACGGAGCCAGTCGCACAACTGAGACGATATTCCGTAGGAACGCTATTTGATGACAAGTCGCTTGTGAGAATCGGTGTCAGAAACCATCTAGGAATCTAAAAATATGCAATTAATTTGACGTACCCTGTCGATAGCACTGACAGCTTCGTCGGAATAAAGCTCTAGTTGTGTTTCAGAAGAACGGTAGAGTTTGAGAGTGCGTTGGCTGTTAGCCAAAAAATGTTTTCTTCGAGGTAATTCATAATATTAGAACAGAGTCTATGTTCCAAAATGCTACTGCAAATCAACTTTAGTGATTTGGGTCTGTAACCAAGCGGATTACTCCAATTTACTTTCTTTGGTATTGGTGTGATTGCGCAACTTTCCTGTCTTTGGTTACGGTATTTTCGACGAATGAGAGGTTGTTTATATTACTAAGTATGGAACAATAGTAACAGCATACTCTGAAATGATCCTGATTGGTGTACGATCTCGACCGTAATCATTGCCTTTTTTAAGTGATTTAAACTGCTTCTTTACATCGAGGACATCGGAATCTAAGATACATTGACACTTGTTATTGATGCGAAGTCTACAATATTTGCTTGGTCTTCTTTGGTGAAGAAATTTCGGAAAGCCGTGTTTATTAACTCTGATGTAGCAGCACTGTCATCAGTACTATCGCCATTGCCTCCGCAAACTAAGGGCATTGATGTGGTCTAGCCGCTGGTATACAGGGAGCGCACTTATATCTGGACAAATTTCAGTTTGAGTTTCCCGTCGTATCGAAGTTCCGCTGGATGTCACGATTGGCGGTCTTGAAACCAATGGACATCTAGTAAACAGTAAGAGCCGCAAAATGTCCCAGATGTTACGGGCAATCGAAGAGCCGCGAGTGTCGAAAGTCTTTGCGCTGGACTTTCGCCCACTGAAATAGTTCGCCTCTTCGGGTATCAGAGATCAACAGCTCACGATATTGTGGGAATGTATAATGCTTCGGAAAGATTGGGGAAGGTTCCGCTAGCCCGACGAGGTAACTTCATTCCAGGCAACACGTGTCTCGAACTGCGGCTGTCATCAAAAAGTATCAGGCGCTGATTTCGGATGAGGCAGGGGCAATCGCTGAGGAAATTGGAGTCAGTATTGAATGTCAGTGACCGAATATTCCTTGCGTCGGCTGGCAGAGGAAAACATTGAGGAGACATTTTATCCAAAAGGGTCTCTCGGATGACGTTAACATATTCTGGTCAAAGAAGGTTGGCCCCCGAATAGCCCGAATTTGAAACCCCTCGACTACTATGTTTTGAGCGTAAGTCGAACAGCGCTGTTTTAAAGAGTGCGTGCGATCGCTTCTGGACAAAATTGGAGGCGGTCATTGCGGCTGAGGGGAGTTACTTTAAGTAGTGGTACGCTTAAAATTCACTACTTATATGTAAAAGTACTTTCATCTTAACTTGATTTTGTTTTAATAAGTTTACTTTTAAAAACAAGCTTTCACTTGACCAGATTTAGGCGCCTCTCCTTGTGTTTTACATATGACCAGAATGTCTTTTGGTTTTCTGACAGATTTGAAGATAGAATTTCATTGTGGAAACTATTAAGTTTCGCGATAAATTTCAAGATTCTGAAAACTTCGCCAATCCTGAGAGTTTTCCGTTCTTTTAAATTTGACATGTTTTTTCGTCGATTCTGCAGCAGTCTTCTGACCCGTTTTATGTACCATAGGGGATCGGTACAATCTCTCAATTGCCACCAATAATATTTCCTTGGTTTTACACCACATCTCGTCTATGGTTACGTAACATTATGGGAAGGAGTCAAGCGAGATTTATCTGATTCTTGAAATTTTCAAGACGTAAAGAGTGTTCCATATAGTTTCGGGGTTGGAGCCGTTTAACATCGACTTCTTGCCACAATATTTCGGCTGACAACCATTTAGCCATCTTAAAGTGAGTGTTCTGAACTGGAGATTGCTAGTTCACATAAACTCAAAATAATCTTCCACTCACCTACAAAGATATGTGCTCTTCTCGGTTCGGCAAAGGACGATCTGGGATTGCAGAAGGCTGGAATCACGGAATATCTTTCCAGTGTGGCAAAGCCTACATTGGTCAGACGACACGCACTGTGCGTGAAATATGCGTTGAACATGTCCGCCACACCCCCCTTTCGAATCCCAGCTACAGCCGAGTTTTGTATCTCCACCGAACATTCCATGGACTACTTTGCCACGCAGATTTTCGCCTTCACGAAATTCTTCAGGGATTCAATAATTAAGGAATCGGTGGAAATACGTTTAGCGCAAGATCTTACACACATTAGAAAAAGTTTTCCATCACCCCGGTTCCCAGAACTTCTGAAGACAGATGTTGGCTCTGGATATTCTATCACAGACACAGTCCCTTTGACTGTTCAGAGATATCATTAAACCCGCCCAAAGACGTAAACAAGAATGAGTGAGCAGCTCCCATTAGACGGAGGGGGTCCGACAGCCGATCAGTTCGAGTCATTCCACCAGGAAGGAGGTACACGGCTCGTGTTGCCTGTAGTTCAACCATGCCTAGACGGTCAACACCGCGGTTCGATCGGGTCCGCATTATTACTTTGTGACAGGAAGGGCTCTAAGCAAGGGAACTGTCAAGACATCTCGGAGTGAACCAAGGCGATGTTATTCGGACATGTAGGAGATACAGAGAGACAGGAACTGTCGATTACATGCCTCACTCAGGCCGCCCAAGGGCTACTACGGTGGATGACCGCTACCTACGGATTATGGCTCGGAGGAGCCCTGACAGCAACGCCACCATGTTGAATAATGCTTTTCGTGCAGCCATAAGACGCCATCTTACGACTCAAACTGTACGCAATAGGCTGCATCCTGACGTCCATGGCGAGGTCCATCTTCGCAATCACGACACCATGGAGCGCGGTACAGATAGCCCCAGCAACATGCCGAAAGGATCGCTCAGGGTTGGCGTCACGTTCTGTTCACCGATGCATGTCGCATATGCCTTCAAGCACACAATAGTTGTGTTTGGAGACAACCCGGTCAGGCTAAACATCCTTAGACACATTGTCCAGCAAGTGTAGCAAGGTAGACGTTCCCTGCTATTTTGGGGTGGCATTATGTGGGGCCGACGTACTTCGCTGGTGGTCATGGAAGCGCCGTAACGGCTGTATAATACGTGAATGCCATCCTCCGACCGATAGTGTAACCATATCTGCAGCATATTGGCGAGGCATTCGTCTTCATGGACGACAATTCCCGCCCCCATCGTGCACATCTTGTGAATGACTTCCGTCAGGAGAACGACATCGCTCGACTAGAGTGGCCAGCATGTTCTTCAGACATTAACCCTATCGAACATGCCTGGGATAGATTGAAAATGGCTGTTTATTGATGGCGTGACCCATCAACCACTCTGAGGGATCTACTGCGAATAGACGTTGAGAAGTGGAAAACTCGACCAACAGTGCCTTGATGAACGTGTGGATAGTATGCCACGACGAATACAGGCATGCATCATTGCTACTGAGTATTACAGGTACCGCTGTGTGCAGCATTCTGGACCACATCCTCTGAAGGTCTCACTGTATGATGGTACGACATGCAATGTGTGATTTTCATGAGCAATAAAAAGGGCGGAAATGAAGTTTATGTTGATATCTGTACTAATTTTCTGTACAGGTTCTGGAATTCTCTGAATCGAGGTGATGAAAAACTTTTTTTGATGTTTGAATTAATCGCGATGGTAACTTTCAACTGGATATCTGTAATTCCCTCAGAAAGAAAACATTGAATGACCATTGGTACCACTGTCGACATGTAATTTTAAAACTGGCTCTGAGCACTATGGGACTTAACATCCGACGTCATCAGTCCCCTAGAACTTAGAACTACTTAAACGTAACTATCCTAAGGGCATCACACACATCCATGCCCGAGGCAGGATTTGAACCTGCGACTGTAGCGGGCGTGCGGTTCCAGACTGAAGCGCCTAGAACCGCTGGGCCACATCGAAAAATGGCTCTGAGCACTATGGGACTCAACTGCTGTGATCATTAGTCCCCTAGAACTTAGAACTACTTAAACCTAACTCACCTAAGGACATCACAAACATCCATGCCCGAGGCAGGATTCGAACCTGCGACCGTAGCAGTCGCACGGTTCCGGACTGCGCGCCTAGAACCGCGAGACCACTGCGGCCGCCCGGGCCACATCGGCCGGCATGTAATTTTATTACTCTGGACATCTGAATTTAAACTTCGCGAGTACGCATTCCGAAAGAGAGCTAGCGTATACTATCTCATATCAAATGATCTGTCCCGCATTTTTTGATTTGACATTAGGGCCAGCATCTACGTTCCGCACTGCCTATTTGCACGTTCTTTTCAGCCCACAACAAGGCTCTGCGGTGTTGTACACCACCGCCTTGCTGTTGCTTGTTTCACGGAACTCAGCATGTACGGAATCAAAGGCAAATCTATATCCGTGAGTGAAAACGATCAGACGTCAGATGAATGCTGCCCACAGTAGCCGAACCATTCACTCACAAGTTTGCTTTCAAGCTGTTAAGAAGTCTGCAAATTCATACCCCCCGCGCCTCGCTTATAAAGTAATTTCGAGAAGAAAGAAGGCATAAAATGGCAGCTGTTGTAGATAGCACCTGCGTGTTTCAGGAAAGAAGGAAGGAAGAACGGGTTGAAGGTCCAATCGACACCGAGATCATTAGAGACGGAAGACAAGCTCGTATTCTGCGGTGGATGGGGAAGGAAATCTGCCACGCCCTTTCAAAGGAACTATACTGGCATTTGCCTGGAAATCACGCGAAACGTAAATCTGGATGACCGGAAGTGCGTTTTAATCATATGCCTCCCGAATGCTACGGCAGTATTTTAATCACTGCGCCACCCCGCTCGGTGTGAGTGGTTTAACTGAACAACGAACTTACGACATGTCAAGAACTGCGTATACAGCACATATAGCGTATTTGGTTTAATGCTGTTACTCATTTGCTCCCGTTGTGCCAATCCTTACTTCTGATATAGACTATGCGCAGCTCCAGTTCGTAATGTACAGTCAAAACATTCACGTGCGATATGCGTCACCTGCGGTATTCTGACTTCTTTCTTCTCGAAATTACTGTTTGAGCAAGCCACAGTATCTGTGATGTACAAAGCTGCTGACGTCTTCACCGCTTGAGAATGTAAGCTCCCGATAACAACTGAGGATATTTAAAAGAAAATTATAACTGAAGGGCCGGCCGGAGTGGCCGTGCTGTTGTAGGCGCTACAGTCTGGAACCGAGGGACCGCTACGGTCGCAGGTTCGAATCCTGCCTCGGGCATGGATGTGTGTGACGTCCTTAGGTTAGTTAGGTTTAATTAGTTCTAAGTTCTAGGCGACTGATGACCTTAGAAGTTAAGTCGCATAGTGCTCAGAGCCATTTGAACCATTTGAGCCATTAAACAGAAGGGAGTATTTTCATGTACCAAAAACGTAGTTTTCTGGCAGACTTTGGTTTTTCAGTGCCGTAGATTCTTAACGTAGCCGATAACTTCTCAGAAAAAGTAATTGATTTTCTTATTACAGCGCCCTGCTTCGGTAATTCTGTTGCACTATGTGTAGTAACAATCGATGATTATCGTCGCTCATCCTCAGGTTCTAAAGAGTATTCGCCCGCTAAAAGAAGTTATTTTGAAATAAATGTCAAGCTTTCCCTCTCGTGTCCGCCTGTGCAATTTACCGGTCGGCGCTACTGGGATTTTTCCTTGGTGGTAGGACTCTAGTCAGGCTAACAATCCAAGTTGAGGAGCTATTTGAATTAGAAGCAGCGGAGACGAGCTCTGCAAAACTGACAAAGACTGGGAAATGGGTGTTGTAACACCAAGCCCTCTGTACGACATCCAGATGACATCATTGGTTGGGGATGATACGGCTATCGGTCCCAACAGGCTCGTATTTGTTAACGCTTTTCTATTTTGACCCACTTTTCGTGTTTGCTAATCCATTTTTCCATCCGTGTTTACCGTTTTCTTCTTTTCGTTTATCCACTGCCACGGCTTATAACAGAGCAGCCGTACAGAAAGCTACTACCTCTTTAACATTACGAACTAGCACCATGATAGGTCGCTCTATGCGTGTGCAGTATTGTGGACGTTGTGCAGTGTGTATCGACACGCGAATTTTCCCGTTCAATTAATTTTGCGATTTATTGCGCTCTATAATGAAAATGAAATGAGGACTGAAAGGGCGCAAGGAAGAGCACCCTAAAGCTAACGGAAGTCCCACGCCACTACATGCGACACAAAGCGCCCATACGTGCTGCATGTACACAGTAAGGTTCAAATGGCTCTGAGATCTATGGGACTTAACATCTGACGTCATCAGTCCCCTAGAACTTAGAACTACTTAAACCTAACTAACCTAAGGACATCACACACATCCATGCCCGAGACAGGATCCGAACTTGCTACCGTAGCAGTCGCGCGGTTCCGGACTGATGCGCCTAGAACCGCTCGGCCACACAATAAGGAAGCCAGCTCTCTCATTTGTTTTATCGCTTAGCAACTTGGATTTGTTCCTTTATCGTGTACTGAAAATTTCATTTTAGCGCACAGAAATACTATATGGATTTGCGCAAACTCTCTAAACTGGTTACTGATAACTGCTTCCGCACGCTGCACGGAACCGAATTCACGTCCATATCCATGCGGCAGTGACGAACTGAGACGGTGGTTTTACGTGTCAAGTAACCAAATTCATAGCGCATTGCATAAAAGCTGGCTTGTCATCAATGTCTTGGAAATACTTCGCTAGCGAAGCAGTTTCAATGACTTCGGTTCATCTTGGTGGAAGAGGCGTACGGAAGGGTGGTAGCCGGCCGTTGTGGCCAAGCGGTTCTAGGCGCTTCAGTCCGGAACCCCGCGACTGCTACGGTACCAGGTTCGGATCCTGCTTCGGGCATGGATGTGTGTGATGGCCTTAGGTTAGTTAGGTTCTAGGGGACTGATGACCCAGATGTTAAGTCCCTTAGTGCTCAGAGCCATTTGAACCACTTTAGGGCTTTAAGAGGGGGCGGTTGCCCACCTCCCCCCCCCCCCTTTGAGTCTGTGGTAACCTTTTCATTAACTTAAAATTTGTGGCTTATTTCTATAAATGACTGCGTCTGGTCCTGCTCGACCGCTTGCAATGCGAAATACACAGAGATGACCAAAGTCATGGGACAGTGATATGCACATATACAGATGGTGGTAGTAACACGTACACAAGGTACAAAAGTGGCTGCAGTGAATAATAATTTATTTGTTTGTCAACTTTTTCACGGTAGGTTATGTCGTTTTCTTCTCCTGGCAGCAATTTCTGCTTTGTTTTTCAGTCTTGAGAGATCAGGACATTCCAGAATTAGAGTAGCCGGTCTTTTCTCTGTTGCTTTCTTGTATAGGCAGTAATAAGTTACAGAAACGGGACAATTCTAGCACTGAGAACAGTGCAAACATGCCTGTGTTATGCCTATCCAACACCCGTTACCAGTCCCCACAAGAACAGGACCTTCGCTTATGCACATGCTGATCCCAACAGTAAGTTTACATTTGACCCCTCCAAGCTTCCGTGGATTTGTTCAGTTTTACACCACTGAGGGCCCGCCCGGCTGGCCGCGCGGTCTAACGCGCTGTTTCCCTAGCGGGAAGGCGTGCCGGACTCTGGCACGAGTCCGTCTGGCGGATTAGTGCCAGCCTGTGGACCGTTTTAAGGGTGTTTTCTATCTGCCTTGGCAAATGTGGGCTGGTTTCCCTTACTGTGCCTTAGTTACACTATGTTGGCGATTGCTGCACGAACACTCTACACCGTAGTTACTCTACCACGCAAACATTTGGGGTTACACTCGTCTGGAACGAGACATTGCTGAGGGAGTGGGGGTGGGGTGGGGGGTCCACTGTGGGTCAAACCGCACAATAACCGTGGGTTCAGTGCGCGCCGGCGGTGGGTTGGGTCGACTTCTGTGGCCTGTTGTGGAGTTGAGAACCACTGAGGGCTATGGCAGAACGGAGACTCTCCGTCGTTTGTAGGCCCCCGGTTCAATACACAATACATGCTATACAGATTGTAATAGAGTATGAAAAACATGGTCGTGCTATAATGTAGATGTACTTACGCGTACGTCAACTAAGGACCGAAATTTGCAAAAAATACAAATTTCTTCCCGTAATAAGAGAAAAAAATTGTGTATAATCAAGTCAAAAAGGTGTTTGGGCCTTCTTAAGCTATATGGCTCAAAGATAGAATAAGTTTCGTCTACTTCTCCAAATTCAAATTTTAGGATGCAACATGATCTCAAAAACCAAGTGCCGCGCGGAGTGGCCGCCTAGTTGGGGACGCCACGTCACAAATCGCGCGGCCCCTCCCTTCGGAGGTTCGAGGTCTCCCTCGAGCACGGGCGTGTGTGATCCTTAGCGTAAATTAGTTTAAGTGCTGTGTAAGTCTAGGGACCGGTTACCTCAGCAGTTTGCTCCCCTAGGAATTCAAGGACATTTTTTTTTCTAAATCAAGTAATCAGTTGTATCAAAAATGGAACTTTTGACTTCTTTCCCCCTTTGGAAAATTTCTACGGACGCCCATACTTGTAACTTCCAAACAATGAATCTTTTGCGTTTTATGCGATGACTTGTTTAAACATTTCCTCATGCACCGAACTGACACGAGACTGTTTCTGAACTTCGGTCTGATTGTGCAAAATCCATTGGGAACAGAGTATATTTCAGTTAAATGTTTATGCAAAATCTATGTGTTTGCGACTCCTGCTAAATCGAGCCTCGGTATATCAAATTTATCGATGAATTAAACTAGTACTGCTTTTACAAAAACCTCGCTAAATCGATGAAATCCTGTGTTCTTTGGTACACTTAAGAAATCGAAGCCATTTTCATGATATGCCGACCACAAAAAGTATAATTTGATGTCCGTCGCTATCGCAAATTGTTTCGGTTATAGTCTTGACATTCAACGCTTCGCAAGACGCATTTATTTCCTCATGAATGAGTTAATTACTACAGTACATACATCAGAGGTAGAAATGACTGCAAATGTATAAGTGTTTGTCTCCCCACAAGGTCATATGATGCCTTCGTTCATCTTAACGATTATGTGGACAGCAGAAGAGAAAGCAGAGCATGTTCCATGTGTCCCTCTAGAAGTCGCTTACTTGTAACTGTCGAGACGTTTCGCATATACCGGGTGATCAAAAAGTCAGTATAAATTAGAAAACTTAATAAACCACGGAGTAATGTAGATAAAGAGGTAAAAATTGACACACCTGCTTGGAATGAGATGAGGTTTTATTAGAACCATCCCTTATTGCTAGACGCGTGAAAGATCTCTTACGCGCGTTGTTTGGTGATGATCGTGTGCTCAGCCGCCACTTTCGTCACGCTTGGCCTCCCAGTTCCACATACCTCAGTCCGTGCGATTATTGGCTTTGGGGTTACCTGAAGTCGCAAGTGTATCGTGATCGACCGACATCTCTAGGACTGCTGAAAGACAAGACCCGACGCCAATGTCTCACCATAACTCCGGACATGCTTTACAGTGCTGTTCACAACATTATTCCTCGACTACAGCCATTTTTGAGGAATAATTGTGGACATATTCAGAATTTCCTGTAAAGAACATCATATTTGCTTTGCCTTACTTTCTTATGATAATTATTGCTATTCTAATCAGATGAAGCGCCACCTGTCAGACAGTTTTTGCCCTTCTGTATTTTTTTGTTTCTAATAGAACCCTACGTCATTCCCAGCATTTGTGTCAATTTGTACCTCTCTATCTACATTATTCCGTGATTTATTCAGTTTTCAAATTTATGCTGACTTTTTGATCACCCGGTACATCCTTAAATCGGGAATTGACGATAATTTACTTTCGGCTTTGGTCACAATAAAATGCGCTTACGCACATGAGCTCACTAAAGCCGACAAAGATCGCTATTTTTTTGTTTTGTTTTGTAACATATATCCACTATTTCTTAATTCCACCATCAACAGCCAAACTTTCATTAAATCGAACTTTGATTTATTCGCACTGTTTCTGAGATCCCTTGAACTTCGAAATTTTGTTCTACATTCCGTGATATGCCTCAAAAGTTCTCACTCCCATGGTCACATCGCTTGGATTATATTGCGCACAGCTTTGTTTTTTGGAATGACAGCATGTTTTGGTCGAAAGTTACGAAATTCTTCGCTGTCGGGAGGAAGGCCACAATGATAGTTAGGCACAGCTGTGCAGATGTGTTCATGCGATTTCGTAAATACGTTTAATTACAATGAAACATCACTGAGAAATAATACTTAATTAAACTATATAAATATAAAATATTGGAAACAACGAACTCTGGGCGTCAACATATTAAATCAATTACAATCTGTATGAGATTTTCAGAAAGACTGAAAATCTGTTTCTTGCTGTTTACTCCAGCTACTGTACACATGTCTTAGTATGATGAATATTAAGGAACATATTTTATTTCTTCTTCATAAAGTATTAAACGAGGGTGTGCTAAAAATGTCACAGAATCTTTTGTTTTGTTCTCAGTATTGGTTGAGGTATTATATGTCATGCACATTACTCGGTCGAGTTCCCCACTTCGGTAACGCAAGTTGCAACCCTCTGCCTCTAGAAGGATCCGAATTATAACGTCTAACATGGCGGTGTCTAACGTAACTACGTCCGTACTACGAGACGTTGAGAAAATGGAAGCACGAATTCAGTGACTTTGCTCACGCATTGCGCATCCTCTCCTTGGCCATGAAAATGCCAGACCACGCAATAACACTGTGACATCGGCAACAATCTGACACCTTCGGTTTGCTGTCATCGATCATCCTGCTTAAAGGCCCATTTGACCAAATTCGATCTTCGTTTGCTTTCCAAACATAAAGAACACCATCTAGAACTTCACTTTGGTAGGGATGAAGCGGTGCAAGGAGAGGTGAGGTTGTGGCTCCGTCAACCAAGTCAAACATTCTACAGTGATGGTATCAACAAACTGGTCTCCCTTTGGGAGGAATGTGTATGTTGCTAAGGTGACTATTTTGAGAAATAAACGTTTAGGCATGAACAATAAAGGTACAGAAAGTTACCAAACATTTTGCTGAACAAGCTTTAAGAGTTGCCCTAAAAAAATTTGAAGGAATTACTTTTCACTATGCCTTTGTAATAGAGCTTGTTCAATGTAACTTGGCTTCTGTGCAGAAACACATTCTCGTTCTCAGCAATGTACGAGTCGACCACTCTGTTTTAATGGGGCGGGTGACTCAGTTATGAAAAAAATGGGAGAAATGGAAGAAACACTACATTCTCTCCCCGAGTCGCCTACACTGTGCGCAAGGAGTAATCCACACATCGGTTGCCTTGCAGCCTCTCTCAAACGATTTTAAAGAAACTATTTCGTAAAAAAAAATGATTTTCTCGCATGACACAGCCCCATGTGTCAGCTTCATTATCATTTTGTTAAAGATAATAAATATTGTGATATTTCTGTATTAATGAAACTGCTATTAAAAATTAGAACAGTTTTCGATGAAAGCTGGGGGGTTACAGCGATTTTGCATTTTGTGCTTTTTATTTCATATATTGCTGCAAACGAAATGTAGATTGCATGTTTAATTATTCTTTAAACTTGAGCTGAGTTCAATATCTATCTTCAATCTTGAGGAAATGTAGTGCACTCACATCCAGTGGCACGTTCAAACGGTGGAGTGAAACTGAAATGTTTATAATATCCCTCATACCTCAAAAGTGATACGATATACGGAAATGAGTTTTTGTCAGAACAATAGCAGACAAAGAGGAGAATGTTTGCCTTAACGTGCAAAACTTTCTTACCTACCGCGATGTAAGTAGATGTTTTCTATGAAATAATGTAATTAGATAAGAGCCATCGATACCTGGTGAAATGAGAATTAGTGTGGGTTTGTTATAAAGAAAATATAGGAATCACATGTTTATTTACATATTATGAATGAACTTTTCACTAGCTATAGAGCTGATTTGTGCTTAGTTGTTTGTTTAATAATGGATTAATTCAGATTTCTGTCGACAATTCCAAGTGCTTCAGCGAGATGGAACAGTGTACACTGCAGTGTGTTTTTGCAAAAGAAGCTAATTTTATCAAGTCAACAAGAGAACATAGAAAGGGTTTCCAGGTTAGGCATGAATCACTACTTCTGTTGCTATTTCAGAGCATTTCTGTGTTTTTAATTATAAATAGTCGAGATGTCTCATTAATGTTGGTCCTGTTATAACCTGGTAATACGATCGTTTGCACACTTGCTAGCTGTAGATTAGAAATTCTGTGAGATAGGCATCTTTTTGAAGGCTCAAGCTGTAGACCCGTATCTCCATTGGTGCAATTTGTCGCCCGCAATAGAGACCCAAACACTAACGTTGCTGCCCCCTCTACCTCGCCGCCTGCGCAGCTACATAGTCTTTATACTTGGGTTGGCATAAAAAGATCCCTGACAGCCAACAGTGCTGTTCCATCTTTCAGCTGCGAAACGCAGATGGTTGCACGCAAAAACAATAGCCATCTATAGGGGTGTGACAAAACTGATGCATTGCCATAGAGCCGTTAACCAAGTCGTGTTACATGACTGACTGAGGTAGGTGTGTGAGGCTACCATGCCGAGATGAAAGGAACAGTCACAGGTCAACTTACGCCGACTCGCGATTCTGTCACAAGTGCAATTGATTTAGAATCTTAGTATTGTGAAATACAAAAAATCCCACTGTGTTTTTGCAACATAAGCTTTTAACATGGCAGCAAGCGAAAGTAAAAAAGGTTTACAAGTCAAGCATAGATCACGCCCCCTGTTGCCATTTCAGTTGATTCCTGTGTTTTTATAATAAACGGGTGATTAGTCGAATTAATGTTGGTCCTGGCATTCTACATACATTGCAAATTAGATATAAAAGACAAGAGGTTATTATTCATTGCTGAGAAAACCCCTCCATATAGAACTTTATTTAATTTTGTGAGCTGTGTCATATTCTGTCGACAAGATAGATACATTTAACCATCTACATCGAACCGCACTCGGCCTAAGCTGTTTTTTGTCCTGTTCCATTTCCTGAAACTGTATTCAAAGGATACTTAATTCGCTAGTATTATAAATATTCTCGGACCTCTTACGATGTTTGGTAAGGATCTCATGACGTATTTTTTGAAAAACACCTTCAAAATATGTAAATAAGAAGTCGTGTCAATGCTCTTCATCAGCACTTTTGCCTGGAACATGACAGCAGCTATTTCGTTAATTGGCTCAACTGCATCTCTATCTCTGCCATATTTTTCACCTGAATAAGCATCAAATTTATCAAGGTAGCAGATATAGCTGCCAACGTCGTTCCATTCAGGAAATTAAAGTTAAATGAAATAATGTGATGTATATGAGACCAGTTTTCCACATCACTTGTAATTCTTATAAATACTTCAAAGTATTCTAATTCAGTCTAGCCGTATTCCACAGTAGGTATAAACCGGAAGAAGTCAGGGGCCTATGGTAAGACGGGTATTTGCGTCAATCATCTCGCCTTACAATAACACTACAAAGCGCCAGTAAGATTTGCACTACTGAAGATGTGGGAACCGTCGGCGGTAGCAGTCATAACCGAGGGCTATTTTCCCACATAAACCATATTATCGACAGATGTTCTTAGGTAGAGATCGTTTCTTTATGACGCTACATGGACGAAATAATGCTGTAAAAATGACACTGTGACAACAACACGCGCTTGAGGTAGGGGGCGGAGGGAATGGCTTCACTTCTTAGGTAGAGGAAGGGTTTACAAGGGGTAAGAGAACTCACGTATCTCTCTAGGTTAATTCTTGAACCAGTCGTCATTCTTTTTTTCTGGTGAATTTTTGGGCCCCTTTTTGCCTGCGCCAATGGTAGGAGTCTATCTCGTAATACCCTCGGTACGGCCGTGCAATCTGGAAACCAATTTCAGACAGAAGATAATGTATTATCAGATATTAAGTAAAGAATAAGTCAAAAAAATGGCTCTGAGCACTATGGAACAGAATGGGTCAGTTTCAATTTACGTACTGTGTTGCCAAGAACTGAACTGATTTACTAATGACTACGTAACGATGATTGTACAGCGAGTGATGTGATCAAACCACCGTAAAAGTGTAGTTGAAGTAGGGACCGTGTATTTATTTTATTGTTCTGTTATTAAGAATATGAAACAAACCGTTTCGTTAAGCCTGAGAATTTCCCTAAGATGGTACAATTCTTTAGTAAAAAAAGCATAAAATGCAGCCAAAGAAATGAGGTAGATATTAGACCTGAGGAGAGAAGAGCTCTTTTCTCTTGTCGTTCATTTCCCTGTACTACTTTTATACGAAGGAAAATTCGCAGTAGGCAGACCCAGTGGACAACGCCAAGATAGGGTACTTGTCGTTTTGCGTTCTGTGAAATGCTTTTTGGTAGAGCGAAATTAACCACAGACCGATTGAACTGTGGGGCGTAGCCAGCCAGCAGTGTTAGAGTGGGATCATGTAATGCTGCGCGCTGTAGGGCATTACGTATTTGTGCTATTATTGGCAAGAACTATGGAAGAAGATGCTAATTAGTACTTCTGCATTTATAAGTCGTCCCTCGCATATTGTAGCCGCGGATGCAAGACTATTATAGTTTCAATTGCGGTAAGAATTACAGAATCTTACTTCAAGAACGAATACCGAAGTTAAACTTTATGCAGCCTTTGGCCTATTCAATTAATTAGAGACGTGAAGAGTCTGATGAAATATTTTCTGCACCACCTTCTCAGATGCACTGCTTCTGACAAAGCAAAAAAACGACCATTTATTTGTTTGTTCACATAGATAACAATTTAACTTAAAACGAGTGACAATCGCTTTAGATTCAATATGCTCTCAGTTAATGCTAACCAGCGGCACCATTCTGTTTCAAGTGTCTGTCATTACTCTGATTAAACCCTATCTTAAAACTACCTTGTACTGAGCGCAATGAGCCGGCTTGTGTGGCCGTGAGGTTCTAGGCACTTCAGTCTGGAACCGCGTGACCGCTACGCTCGCAGGTTCGAATCCTGCCTCTGGCATGGATGTGTGTGATGTCCTTACGTTAATTAAGTTGAAGTAGTTCTAAGTTCTAGGGGACTGATGACCACAGATGTTAAGTCCCATAGTGCAGAGGGCCATTTGAACCAGCCATTTGAGTGCAATGAGCAACAATCAGTGCTTTGTTTGTGTGGTTTATGAAAGTAAGAAAGAGGAGACGCACACCATTGATGGGTCGCTTTGTTAAGATGATTGGCTGGATTTCATTTCTTTAAATTCTCTTATTAAAAGTCTTGAGATTTAAGCAACTTCAGTCTAATGACAATAACTTCGTTCTGTCTTTGCAAAGTTGGTAAACTTTCATTCTGGTACAAAATGGTATAATTACATTTTTGTACTTATGAAGCCATTTTCTGTACTGGGTTGAATTAACAATACTTTCAATACTTTGTCCCTCGTGGTGATTGGTAATAGCAATTAGAATTATCGATTTTCGGAAGGAAACATTTAAAATGTGCTATTATTGGTTGATGGACAAATGGTGAATGCTATTACTGTGCTCTGGTGGGGAACATTCATTACCAGAGTGCTAATTACAAGTAGTAGCGGAGTGGCTCGTTTGTCCACTCATCGCTCCGGGAGAGGTACGATAGCCTAATTAATATTCAGAAAAGTACAAACGCCAGTACACAAAGTATTACTATCGTCTCTATTATTTGTGAGTCTGAAGTTGAGCGCTCTGAGGACAGATAAAGTGATAGCAAGGTCATGCAGTTTAATGTGTGCGAACACCTATTCATAATAAAAGATGACACTGATAAGATAACACTGTATTTGCGTCAAGAAAAGAGGGAATAAGGTTGTTATAGTCGTTGTTAGCATTTCCAAAAGTCATAAAAAAGAAATATTCCAACCACAACTTTCACGGAACAAGTCTCAAAACTCTTTCATTAACCGCTCGCTCTAAACAAAGTATTCGATTGATTCCTGAACTTCCATTGTTTTAACAGATACTAATATTAAATTTTAAAACAGTAGTAAATGAAGTCCCATCTCGTAGCACCATCTAGTGATGTTCTACGAAAACTTAAAAGTCATGCCTCGGACCCATTTATTTTATTGTGGTAGTAATGTAAGTCCAGTATTAACACGATCTGTGGAATTTTCATCTTGTTTCGTGAAGGATCAGTTCTCGTACGTTTCGCTGGGTCAGATGCTATGATCATGAACACAGTTGCTTTCGGAAAGTCGGTTGTCTTCAATAATTCTACCAAAAATGGTAAATAGTGTCCTGCTTTCTTTTAAACAGTCTGAACAAGAAAGGCAATGTTAAAATGCGATTCTATTTCTCCAGAGGCAGATAAACGTGGTGGAAGTTTCGAAATAGAAAAAACAGATCAAAACATTGAGAAAATACGTTACATGATGAGGAATTATAAGCGACTGAAGAAGCATCTCGGAGTTGTTGCAGTAGGCGCAGCAGGTGAATAGGGTACATGGGTCACGAAGGGATACCTTGTCAGAGATGGGTGGCTTATTTGCTGAATCTTCTGTGAAAGTGAATGCTATAAATGTCTGACTAATGCTCGGATCGTTTTAAAACAAGCCAGCTGATATTGTGGGTCAGTTTCTTACGTGTCATGATTTCGTGATTCCATTTCGTAACACCAGTAACTAAATATTCTTGAGGGATTCATCTCACTGATTTTCTGCCCCAGTAGCTGTCGTAACTTGCGTTAGAATGTCTAGGAGTAAGCATAGGGAGCAATTTAAAATGGGTCGGAAACATAAATCTAATCGCAGGTAAGGTATGTGTCAGCCGGCTTTTGTGGCCGAGCGGTTCTAGGCGCTAAAGTGTGGAATCGAGCGACCCCTACGGTCGCAGGTTTGAATCCTGCCTCGGACACACTGTGTGTGATATCCTTAGGTTGGTTAGGTTTAAGTAGTTCTAAGGTCTAGGGGACTGATGACCTCAGAAGTTAAGTCTGACAGTGCTCAGAGCCATTTGAGCCATTTTTTAAGGTATGTGTCAGACTGAGGTTCATTGGGAGAATCTACAGGAAATGTAGCGCACCCACTAAGGAGACAGGTTACAAAATCCTCATTTTACCCATATTTGAATATTTCTCGCTACTCAGTAATCCGTACCAGATGGGACTGGCAGAGGAAGTAGAGAAGATCCAAAGAAGAGCAGTGGTTTTCGTTACAGGTTCATGTAGTACTTGCGAAAGCTTCGCGGTGATGCCCAGCCAACTCCAGAAACATACTCCACAAGAGAGGTTGTCTACATCACGGTGTGATTTATTGTTAAAAATCAGAAAATGTGCGTTCCGAAAAGAGTCAATCAGTATGTTGCCTCCTTCTGCGTAAGTGTCAGTGATGCACAAAGTAACTTCCAGCTCACACTGTAAGGTGGCTTACGGAGTATAGATGTAGTTTTAGAATATATCTTTATTTTCCCTTTTCACTACTGCATAATTTCAGCGATGCAGCCATTTTCAAGTGTGTGAGGTGAATACCAGGTGTATCACTAAATGACAAGTACAAAACAGCAATTGGTAGTTTAATTGACGAAATAAAAATTTAAATAACGCTTACATATTATGAAACGTCCCCTTAGAAAAAATTATACAAGACTGTGCTTAAACTGACACACAATATTTTTAGCGCAACGCAATCTGTCTTTCAATAATCCCTACAAAAGAATGCCCCTGACTAACATTAACCTATACGTTTCACATATCACTTACTCACAAAAAACCTAAAAAGCCTACTTACATAGCCCCCATGCTCCTAACAAAAAATTTTACAAATTGTTTCGAGCAGTGGACAATAATGATTTGATAAAATTTTTCATAATTACAATAATAATGATATCAAATGCACACACGTATTGATACAATGTTGGTCAAAAGCTAAAATTTTCTCACGGTCCATAAAGACAGTCCTGATCATTAATCACATTAAAATTGCAGTGTTTTCTTTTCTCAAAGCCTGAGCAGTAAAAGAAAATGCACACGGAAGTAATGGATTTTCATGCCATCTTGATGTAGTGTTGTCCTTCCAATGGAAAGACAGCGCTGACGCTTGACATGCAGACAGGTTATGGGCCACAACAGAGCAAACCCACAGCAGAGTCAGTCGAAGTTGAAGGATATTGGTAGGTAGATCATCACAGAGCAGATCAACTGTAGTCCTTGTAGAGATTATGGTATTGGTGGGCCACCAGAGATGCAGACCCACTGTAGTCCATGTAGAAATAATGGTATTGGTGGGCCATCAAAGATGCAGACCCACTGTTTTTCTTGTAGAGATGGCTAGCAGCCATCTGTTGCGACTGTGCTGGTGCACAATCACCATCGAAGAGTCTTGCAGACAATATCGCAAGTCCTTCAAACACCACTTGTGCACTCACAAAGTTTTTTTCCTAATTGCCTTAGAACCAGCAATGCTGTTAACCAGTCCCTTGTTGAATTATTAACACATGTGCAAACACTATCAGTTCCTACTTCTCACATATTGTCCATATACTATGACCAACAGAAATGTGTGCAATGAAATGTAACTTACAAGTTACTTAATTTGATGAACTGGTGTCAATTACAATTTTATAACATAAGAATACAATAACAAAGGTACAAAATATATCATTAAAGAACATAACAGTACAGATAACATTTGTAGTAGAACAAGCTTTACAAAAGAACAGAAATAAACAGATACAGCGGTGTTACAGGAATTATGACATAAGTACATGCATAAAAGATCAGAATAACTTTCGAAACATCAACTTCACAGATGAGCATTGAAACAAAACAGAATAAATAATGTCTAAACATCTTTACAAAGTAAATAACGTACTATTAATTCAAATTATATTCGAGGATGACAGTATTCCTCATCATAGTGAATGTAGCTGTGTATGCGAAAAATTCTGCAACATAAATCTTATTAGCTAAATACATAAAGACAGTGAAAAGACAAATACACAATGGTACATAAACACCTAGAGGGATAACACAAAGGGAAAGGACAGGGTTTGTTTTACTACAGTATTTTGCATGGAGATCTCCCTTTGTTCACCATTATTCCCAAGAAGTCCTATCTAAGCCTACTTTCTGTATTCTATTCATCCTCTTTTAAAATAAATATTCTTCATTGTACTGTACCTTTTCTTTTACAAACTTTTTTCCTATAACTTCTCAATGCATTTCTTCCAATTCATCATAACTCATTCTCTTATATAGCCTACCTCATCTTAATCTAACTTAAATCTACTGAGCTCAGATGCTAAACTAAGGGACCAGGTAATGCAGCAGTACAAAATAATTAACACAAACAGCAATGACAAAAAAAGTGCAGATTGGCAAAGCAAGCTACAGTAAATCTAAATTACCAAGCAAATGCAACATTAAAACTAATATGATAATATGAGCCAATGTGCAGCAACAAGAAAAATAAATCAGTAGTAAAACTGGCTTAACAGAGCAATACAAAGTGAAATTTAGTAGCACTATGCATGGCAAACAGCAACAACAAATGCAATAACTTATACCTAAACATGACAAAGTTCAATCAGAAAAAATATTACACTAAAGACAACAATGCAGATAATGGAAATGTCTATACACGTTTTAATGACTATGTAATTAAAGTGGTGCACCACAGCTTATTCTACGAGAAATATTACCAAGTCGTTGAAAAGAAAATTACGTATGCAAGTATTGTGAAGGGAAATGTCTTTTTGTGCTCCTTCGTTTTTTAAGTACATCATAAAGTTATTATTTACTGGATCTGTAGGCATAAAATATCTATATTAGTACATCTATAAAATTTTAATTTAACCAATGCTGCAGTGCAGCTAGAAACTAGATATTAAACAAAATGAGCAAACTCTCAGCTATAAAGACAATAGATGTAAAATGTTTCTTATCATATCATTAGGCATTTTAGTAAATATCACAAATTAAGAGCTCCACAGTATAATCATATGTTTTCAAGTTTGAGCGTGTCGTATTTGCGATGCTTTCTACAAAGGAATGTCAATAGCGAGGATAATGGCCTCTCTCTCCCCCTTTTTTTTTTGTTTTCACCTGTGCCTCTGAAAGGCAAACACTAATGCTTTTTTCCAGGCGCCTGTCGCGCAGCTGGGTGCCCACGACGCATTGCGTCCAGGTGGTCACTTACCTTTCTTACTGAACAATTTACGACAGCAGTTTCCGCTACAGTGACAGTCTCATACAAAAATATTTCACAGGTCAAGAACTTGCGTTACAAATCTTAGAAACAAAATCCTTTAAATATAATAGTGTCCAAAATTGTAATACATTCACACATTTACATAATATCACAACTCTTAAAATACGATTCTTGGTTTCCAACAACCTTTTTCACAAACCAGAGTCCCTAACCACTACTCATTCTTCCTTACCTTATTCGTCGACACTTCTTCAATATTTCATCATAACAGATACGTAGCATAATCAAATAACTCATATAGCAACAGCTTAAACATACCTCAGCAGTATAATTCACATCGTCGACGTCGTAATAATAACATCATAACACCTCAGTCAAATCTCAAAAACGTCATAGCTTTCTGCAATAATTGCAAAACCTAAAAAAAAAAAAAAAAAATTGCCGGCCGCGCTGGTCTCGCGGTTCTAGGCGCGCAGTCCGGACTGCTACGGTCGCAGGTTCGAATCCTGCCACGGGCATGGATGTGTGTGATGTCCTTAGGTTAGTTAGGTTCAAGTAGTTCTAGGGGACTAATGACCACAGCAGTTGAGTCCCATAGTGCTCAGAGCCATTTTTTTAATTCCCTGCTCATGTCAAAAGTGCCATCTGCCTCAAACGTACTTTAAAAATCATGATCCCATACCAAATACTTCACTCAAACCTCTCATAGTATCACAATGGTTCCGAAAAAATATGAGCATTTCACAAAGTACAGACCAAATACAATTTCAGAAGTGTGAAATTATCCAACTGTGTAATTGTGTAAACATGTGTCACTGATGTAGTAAAAAAAATGTTTGTCTCTCAGTTAAATGATCAGATAGCTGTGTAATTTATGTGTTAGAGTAATATGGTACCGATGTGTAAAGTTGTATAAGCAAATACCATATTAGCTACGGCTCCTTGTGCTTGCCATACACATGGTACACAAAGTAAGTGTGTACCCACCTGACGATTAATGTAATTATATCCTCAGATGTTACAGATTACAGCAATGGAATGAAATGTATCACGGAAAACCTTTGTATCATTGTACTTCAAATACATTTAAAAATAAATGTTTTAAGTACAAAATTAATCACTCAAATATGTGTACTGTAGCGTTAAACTGTGCGTCTTGTTGTAAGATAATCTCAGTGGAAGTGTCGTAGATATCGTCCTCTGTAAGCAAAGTTCTGCTAAAGTCAATGTACTTCCCTTGTAATAAACAAAGTGAATTGCTTTGCATATATATATCATAGTAATTACGCTTATTGCCATGATGAAGGAAGTGATGTGCTGTAACGTATTGTTGTGCTACAGAAAAGGCTGTCTCATTGTAGCTTTACCACAAAAGTTACTACTAAAACATGTTTTACTTTCGAGAATAATTCAGAAAAACTGTGCACATATAAAACAGATACACCGCAAAAGCAACATTGTAAATTGTCACTCATTAGTAGAGTCGTGATAAATTCGTGTAGTTGTCATATAAACTAACCACTGTGTCATCTGGTATCTCACAGAAAGTACTTTAAAACCATAATGTATCTCCAAGTAAACCAAAATGTTGCATTAAAATCTCATTATCAGTACCAGTATATGTCCTAAGTATGTAAGCCTTATAATCGTTACGTGATCGTGCAACTAACAAGCAAGAATGTACAAATACAACACTGTGTCGTCTGTTCACTATAACAATGCGTTCGTAATTTCTGTTTAAAAATGTTCCCTAGCTTCTAGACTGGATATTTAACTTCAAACATTGTTGCATGTTAACAATTTCTTAAGTCTGACGAAGCATACTAGAAATGTGAAGTGAAAAGTTTTATGGCAAAGACAAAGTTAAAAAGGAGATAATCTTTCAATAAACGATTTTACATGTGAAATGTGGTGTAAACCTTTTACCCTTTATAGTACTCAAAGTTTCAACTTGAACGCAATTATCATGTGGTATACGTCGGTAAAGAATACTGGAACTTTTCTCAAGGTTAGCGTCTATGATTTTTTTTCTCTGAGCCAGCCGGCGCACGTGACTGCCTGCGGTGCGAGTCATTGTCTGCCTCTTTGTTGGCGTGCGTCGTTATTGGGATTAGGAGACCTAACGTCTACTAATTCACCTTGTCGAGAGGGCCCCGCCCTGTTTGAATCCCGCCAGTTCTGATGCAATTCAGGTCTGTCGTTACGATCATATCGTCCGTCGTCATGCCGGTAGATTCCACAGTTTCTTTCTTGTCGGTCACGTGGTGGTGAATTTCTCCCTGAATCGTAACTGCGAGCTGGGAACGTTGCGTCTAAAGTTATTCTGTCTCCCTTGATAATAATTATTTTTGTTCCCATATTGTCTGTTTCTCTGATTGTCTCTGTGATAGTCACTACCGTGGAGAGGTGATCTTTCCCTGCAATTATTACTACTCTGCCAACGGTTGTCATACGGGTGGCGTCTGTTTTGGTCACGATTTACGTTGTACGAATAGCCATGTCGTGTATTATTTCTGTCATGGCGGAATTGTGACAGGTGTGACCTTTAATTGTTGTGCTCCTGTTTTCGCGTTCCGCGATTGTCAGTGTCAATTTCCAATTCTTGTTACAGTCCCTGAAAAGCTTCAATGTCCTCTTTGCAACGTCCTGCCAAAATAATATGTTGTAAATGTTCAGGCAATTTGATTAAGCAAATACGGATGAGTTCTGAGGGGCTGTATGGGTTTGAAAGATACTGATTCTTATGTAACATATGTTCAAAATATTTCACAAGACTGGAATATTCAGATTGTTCGAAATGTTTCATCATAATGATGCTATGTTTTACTCGGTCTTGTGTAGCTTGAGACCAATATGCTGAGAGGAAGGCATGATAAAATTCTCATTCACTGTGACAATCGTGAATGACCGATCGCATTCTTACAGCTGGTTTATTCGCCAAGTAGCCACACATCAATTCTAATCTGTGCTCTAATGACCAGTTGGGAGGAAAACAATGAGAGAATTGATGAAGCCACGCTTGTGGATGAATGTCGTTGCCAGAATTCTTAAATGTTTTGAATTTACGTGTAGTAATAAACAGCTTATAGTCAAAATCATCATGTCGGCGAGTCGCATGTCGGTCATTGTTACATCGTTTCGGCAGTTCCATCTCAAAATTCAATGTGCGTTGCCAATTTCTTTCATAATTTCCGAAGTGTCCTGTGTTATTATTTTGTGGTTGCTCTGTATTTCTATGTCCCTCTTCCCATACTGGGGCGCGAGTGTCCTCTGAAATATGTAGTTCTTGTATTACTTCAGCCAACTGATCTTGTACTTCCCGCATTTCTCTTTTGTACTGTGTGTTGATTTGATTTTGATTCTGTTTGAATTTTCTAATTTGTTCATACTCTTCAGTGTCAGTGAAAGCTACAGGTTTTGTGTCATTCAGATAATCATCTACCTTTGTAGATAAGTTAGTGAACTGATCTGAAAGTTCGGTTACTTTATCCGATAGTGAAATTATTTCCTCTGTGTGTTTTTCTGAACCAAGTTTCGGAGTGTCCATTTGTGTTGAAATCGTATCTACTGTGTCCATTAAGTTTTGCTGACTTTCTGCAAGTTGCGTAACCGAATCGGTAGATGCATCTGAGTCAATTTTAGCTTGCAAGGTCTCATGATTTTCATGAACAATAGTTTGCAGTTCTTTTACGGCTGCTTCGTGATTCTGTAATGCATTTTCATGCCGCAAAAAAATAGGTTGAAAATGCTCACAAATTTGTGTTTTTACGTCGATAAAGACTTTTTGACATTTCGATTCAATGCTATGTAACTCATTAGTTAAATCTTCACGTGTTTGTTCAAGTGTGGTGTCTAATTTCCGAAGATTTTGTTCCATTGTGTCAAACTTTTGAAGATTTTGTTCGATTGTGTCTAACATTTGAAGCTTTTGTTGTGTTTGTCTCTGATTTTGTTCCATTTGTTGCATTAATTTCAATAATAATGTATTAGTGTCTGGAATCTGTTCCTCTATGCTTTTCGGCAGTGCATTTGCACCGGCAACATTCACATTTTGACAGGCAGAGAATGTGTCTTGACTTATTTGAGAAAACGGTAAGGACGCAAAATCTGAATGTACAGTATTTCCTAGATTGTGTCCTGTCATTTCGGGTTCCTGACGCGAGCTGTTGCCGACCGATCGATCGATAATGCTTCCCTGTTCACTACATGTTTCACTGTCTACGCCATTATTTGACGCTCGCTCCATTTCCCTATGCATAGTTACCAAATTACTACCTTGAACGTCTGTTAATTCATTACACAGTGGTGTTGGTAAGCTACGATCGTCGTCACTATTATTTCTCAGTTTACTTTGGAGCACAGTGTTACGTTTTTCACACGCCATTATTGCCACAATATTTCACACGACAACACGGAAAAAACACAATTTGAAGAGCAAAAATAAGAGAACTCATTAACATAGCACTGAAAATAATATATAGCTAATTGCAAGCGCAGCTGCGAAATACTTGATGGAAATTAACATGCGTGCCACACCTGTTTTACTGTACAAGAATGAAAGACTGCAACTACAAAGGAGATTCTCTCTACAATTACGCGCTAGCAATAAACAAAATCTACACTAATTACACAAACTACAAGGAAAAAATCAGAAGATTCCAGTGAGATATCATCGGCTAAGGGTCGACATATGAAACGCGCCCTTAGAAAAATTATACAAGACTGTGCTTAAACTGACACACAATATTTTTAGCGCAACGCAATCTGACTTTCAATAATCCCTACAAAAGAATGCCCCTGACTAACATTAACCTATACGTTTCACAAATCACTTACCTCATAAAAAGTCTTCATTAGTCGAACTACTGAAATACAGCGAGCGCCACAACTGCCAGCTAAATAAAAGTTTCAAATTACGAAGGCACTAACTACTGATAGGGATAGTAAGCAAATGAAAGATTTTAATAGAGAACAAACAATGTACTTACCTTAATAGTCATAATATATATATCAGTTCATGACATCCATTCTTACAAATGTCAAAATTCCGCCATCTCTCCCACCCCCCCCCCCCCCCCCCCCCACGTCCACCACTGCTGGCGGCTCACCTCCAACTGTGCAACACTACGCGCTGTTAACAGCCAACTGCCCAACACTACAATGGCGGACAACAATGCAAACTAGCCACAGACTGCGCACAGCACAGCCAATGATTTCCAAACAAAGCACTACGTGGAATTATCAATAAAAAACCTAAAAAGCCTACTTACAATTATAAACTGTAGAAAGAACATGTTCGGTTGAAAGTCAAAACATACGTTTGTCAGTCATTGGTGATACGCAGTTGGCTGCCTGTTTTGTAATAAAATAAAAGTAGAATTAATAAATGGTCAGCATAGAATAGAGAATAACATGTATTACTTTAGAATGAAACTGATACCATGTGTGACGGTACATACCACTTGCAACTAAAATACTGTACTGGGCTAAGTACATTGACACTTCGAGACAGCGTGGTCACAGGTAAAACAGAGCAGCAAGATATGCCGTGCGCGTCGCACAAATTTAACTTCTTGTACGAAAGTGGCATGTACGTGAATGATTGGCGGAAGTGTAAAAATAGTAGTATTTCCTTATTCTGTATGCACAGTACATTGGGAGATCATATTTGTGTGGTTATACGGTTGTTTTATATTTATACTTCAACGATTTTACACATGGTATGTATTTTATACACTTTTTAATGGCTACAACGCCGGAAATATGCAGTAAAGAAAAAGGCAGAATAAAAGGACATTTTAATTCATGTTACGATAGCTAGTGTGGCAGATTTTTGTCACTCAAAAAATATTTTTTGTATGTATGCTTTGTTGCAGCTAAAATATTGGAAATTTTTGGTAAGCATTAAAACTTTAATTGGTGAACAGTACGACAGTGTCTGACCAAATGGATGAAACAAAGCAAAAGTAAATCATGTTGCCAAAGAAAAGCTAATTGTCAATGAGATCAGAGCAGCTACCGACAAAGATGCTGTGCCAAACAGCTATCTGGGGAATTAGAGGTACGAACTGGTAGAACATCATTGGCACCTGGCTTGATCTGAACTTCACGTATTCCCACATGTAAAATAGTAAGTGTCTTAAAAATATAGTGACTTTAAACGGTAAATGCATTTTAGACTTGAAAAAGGGAACTGACATTCAGTGCCAGGCGAAGAACATTTCACGTTATCCCGTCAGTTTAAAACTGACCTGCTGTACACATTTAGGTCGTTGGCTGAGCCTTTAATGTGACGCCATAACTTGGAGTTACAGAACTTGGCTGCTTGTAGTATCTTTTCTATAACATAATACGACTTCCATATCTAGCACTTGATTCTGTAAGTGAAAGGCCAAATTCGAAACGTATCTGGAAATTGGGTCAGTTTTAGATCCATGGTACCCGACGACGACGATTTCTGGGAGTCTGCGTGAAAGAAATATAGATGAGAGCCAGTTTAACAGTGTCGTGACAATCAAATGTATATTTTATGTTTTATTGTATAAGCAGAGTAGCCTACCTAGTTGGTTTTGTTGTAGTGTTGTAATTTAAAATTTGACTAGAGATTCTTGCTAATGGTCTAAGTTTAATTAATTTAAAAAATTATTAATGCATTAACTTAATTTTATTTGGAAATAATATTATTTTCAACCCCCCCCCCCCCTCCCCATGAACTATGGACCTTGCCGTTGGTTGGGGGGCTCGAGTGTCTCAAAGATACAGATAGCCCTACCATAGGTGCAACCACAACGGGGGAGGGGGGGGGGTGTATCTGTTGAGAGGCCAGACAAACGTGTGGTTTCTGAAGAAGGGCAGCAGGCTTTTCAGTAGTTGCACGGGCAACAGTCTGGAATATTGACTGACCTGGCCTTGTAACACTAGACAAAACGGCCTTGCTGTGCTCGTACTGCGAACGGCTGAAAGCAAGGGGAAACTACAGCCGTAATGTTTCCCTAGGGCATTCAGTTTACTGTATGATTAAATGATGATGGCGTCCTCTTGGGTAAAATATTCCGGAGGTAAAGTAGTCCCCCATTCGGATCTCTGGGTGGGGACTACTCAAGAGGACGGCGTTATCAGGAGAAAGAAAGCTGGCGTTCTACGGATCGGAGCGTGGAATGTTAGATCCATTAATCGGGCAGGTAGGTTTGAAAATTTAAAAAGGGAAATGGATAGGCTAAAGTTAGATATAGTGGGAATTATTGAAGTTCGGTGGCAGGAGGAACAAGTCTTTTGGTCAGGTGAATACATGGTTATAAATACAAAATCAAAAGGGGTAATGTAGGATTAGTTTTAATAATAATAAAAAAATAGGAGTGCGGGTTAGCTACTACAAACAGCATAGTGAACGCATTATTGTGGCCAAGATAGACACAAAGCCCACGCCTACTACAGTAGTACAAGTTATGCCAACCAGCTCTGCAGATGATGAAGAAATTGTTGAAATGTATGATGCGATAAAAGAAATTATTCAGGTAGTGAAGGGAGACGAAAATTTAATAGTCATGGGTGACTGCATTTCGACAGTAGGAAAAGGAAGAGAAGGAAACGTAGTAGTTGAATATGTACTGGGGCTAATAAATGAAAGAGGAAGCTGCCTGGTAGAGTTTTGCACAGACTATAACTTAATCATAGCTAACACTTGGTTCAATAATCACGAAAGAAGGTTGTATACATAGAAGAACCCTGGAGATACTAGAAGGTTTCAGATAGATTATATAGTGGTAAGAGAGAGATTTAGGAACCAGATTTTAAATTGTAAGACATTTCTAGGGGCAGATGTGGACTCTGACCACAATATATTGATTATGAACTTTAGATTAAAACTGAAGAAACTGCAAAAAGGTGGGAATATAAGCAGATGGGACCTGGATAAACTGAAAGAACCGGAGGTTGTACAGAGTTTCAGGGAGAGCATAAGGGAACAATTGACAGGAATGGGGGAAAGAAATGCAGAAAATGAAGAATGGGTAGCTTTGAGGAATGAAATAGTGAAGACAGCAGAGGATCAAGTAGATAAAATGACGAGATCAAATAGAAGTCCTTGGGTGACAGAAGAGATACTGAACTTGATTGACGAAAGGAGAAAAAACAAAAATGCAGTAACTGAAGCAGGAAAAAAAGGAATACAAACGTCTCCAAAATGAGATCGACAGGAAGTGCAAAATGACTAAGCAATGATGGCAAGAGGACAAATGTAAAAATGTAGAGGCTTATCTCACTAGGGGTAAGATAGATACTGCGTGCAGCAAAATTAAAGAGACCTCAGGAGAAAAGAGAACCACTTGCATGCATATCAAGAGCTCAGATGGAAACCCAGTTCCAATCAAAGAAGGGAAAGCAGAAAGATGGAAGATGTACATAGAGGGTCTATACCGGGGCGATGTTCTTTAGGGCAATATTATGGAAATGGAAGAGGATGTAGATGAAGAAGAAATGGGAGATATGATACTGCGTGAAGAGTTTGACAGAGCACTGAAATACCTAAATCGAAACAAGGCCCCAGGAGTAGACAAAATTCCATTGAAACTACTGACAGCCTTGGGAGAGCCACTCATAACAAAACTCCAAAATGTATGAGACAGGCGAAATTCTCTCAGACTCCAAGAAGAATTTAATAATTCAAATCCCAAAGAAAGCAGATGTTGACAGATGTGAAAATTACCGAACTATTAGTGTAATAAGTCACAGCTGCGAAATACTAACACGAATTCTTTACAGACGAATGGAAAAACTGGTGGACGCCGACCTCGGGGAAGATCAGTTTGGATTCCGTAGCAATGTGGGAACACGTGATGCAATACTCACCCTACGGCTTATCTTAGAAGAAAGATTAAGGGAAGGCAAACCCACATTTCTAGCATTTGTAGACTTAGGGGAATTTTTGACAATGTTGACTGGAATGCTATCTTTCAAATTCTGAAGATGACAGGGGTAATATACAGGGAGCGAAAGGCTATTTACAATTTCTACAGAAACCAGATCTCAGTTACAAAAGTCGAAGGACATGAAAGGGAAGCAGTGCCTGGGGAAGGAGTGAGACAGGGCTATAGCCTCCCCCCGATGCTATTCAATCTGTATATTGAGCAAGCAGTTAAGGAAACAAAAGAAAAGTTCGGATTAGGTTCAAAAATGGCTCTGAGCACTATGGGACTTAACTACTAAGGGCATCAGTTCCCTAGAACTTAGAACTACTTAAACCTAACTAACCTAAGGACATCACACACATGCATGCCCGATGCAGGATTCGAACCTGCGATCGTAGCGGTAGCGTGGTTCCAGACCTTAGCGCCTAGAACCGCTCGGCTTCTCGGGCTGGCTCGGGATAGATATTAAAATCTGAAACGTCCCCTTTGAAAAATTGTACATGACTGTCCTTAAACTGACACACAACAATTTTTAGCGCAACGCATTCTGACTTTCAAAAATCCCTACAAAAGAATGGCACTGACTAACATTTACCTATACCTTTCACAAATCACTTACCTCACCAAAAATCTTCGTTGCTCGAACTACTGGAATACAGCGAGCGCCACAACTGCCAGCTAACTAAAAGATTCAAACTACGGAAGTCACTAACTACTTTTAGGGATAGTTAGCAAATGAAAGATTTTAATAGAAATATAGTCATAATATACATATCAGTTCATGACATCCATTCTTACAAATTTCAAAACTCTGCCATCTCTCTCCCCACGTCCACCATTGCTGGCGTTTCACCTCCAACTGCGCAACGCTACGCGCTGTTCACATGCAGCTGCCGCTGCCCAACATTGCAATGGCAGACAACAATGCAAACCAGCCACAGACTGCACACGGCACAGCCAGTGATTTTCATACACAGCGCTATGTGGCGGCGGCGTTACCAATATAAGAACCTAAACAGCCTACTTACAAATCCATGGAGAAGAAATAGAAACTTTGAGGTTCGCCGATGACATTGTAATTCTGTCAGAGACAGCAAAGGACTTGGAGAGCAGATGGACGAAATGGACAGTGTCTTGAAAGAAGAGTATAAGATGAACATCAACAAAAGCAAAACGAGGATAATGGAATGTAGTAGAATTAAGTCTGGTGATGCTGAAGAAATTAGATTAGGAAATGAGACACTTAAAGTAGTAAAGGAGTTTTGCTATTTGGGGAGCGTAATAACTGATGATGATCGAAGTAGAGAGGATATAAAATGTAGACTGTCAATGGCAAGGAAAGCGTTTCTGAGGAAGAGAAATTTGTTAACATCGAGTATAGATTTATGTGTCAGGAAGCCGTTTCTGAAAGTATATGTATGGAGTGGAGCCATGTATAGAAGTGAAACGTCGACAATAAACAGTTTCGACAAAAAGAGAATAGAAGCTTTGGAAATGTGGTGCTACAGAAGAGTGCTGAAGATCAGATGGGTAGATCACGTAACTAATTAGGAGGTATTGAATAGAATTGGGGAGGAGTTTGCGGCACAACTTGATCAGAAGAAGGGATCGGCTTGTAGGACATATTCTAAGCCATGGAGGTATCACCAATTTAGTACTGGAGGGCAGTGTGGAGGGATAAAATCGTAGAGGGAGACCAAGAGATGAATACACTAAGCAGATTCAGAAGAATGTAGGCTGCAGTAGGTACTGGGAGATGAAGAAGCTTGCACAGGATAGAGTAGCATGGACAGCTGCATCAAACCAGTCTCAGGACTGAAGACCACAACAACAAACATAGCATTTTCAGGCTCTCTCTGTCATCTAACAGTTGTATAGATACATTAGTAAAAGCCCCATCACGCTACGATAAAAGCTAAAAACCAATTACAATAAACACTAACATGGCCACTATAAGTGGCGGCAAAGGCCGGAAGGCCAATAACAAATGATGGATATTTTGTTCAATTTTTTTTAAGACCCTGTCTTTAGTTCTTGTAGGGAGACGACGTATTCTTGTGAGAAGTATGTGGTAGACATTGTGTTATCTGAATAATAATTTTTATGAAACTATGAAGTGTGAGAGTTCTTTTTAGTGCAAAATCAAGAAAGTTTTATTTTTCTTCGTCGCATTATCCTAACGTCATGTCACTGTAGCTGCCTGCATCTGAAGAGGAAGTACGATAAAAATCAGCTTTCTATTCAAGGTCAAAAATGAGAAGTACTTACGGCGGAAGTAGAAATATATATAACTAACTTACGGAAATCTCTATGGCGTAGAGAACGCAAGAATCAACGTAATTTCGCACTACTACTAACTTCAAGTGTTCGAGAGTTGTAAATTAAGACCGAAAGAGAATCCATTCGATTCAATTAATTCACTTCAAAATTTATAAAAATCAAATTTCATACTATTGTAATTAATTTGTTTAAGTTTTTATATATACAAATATTTGCACACAGTGTATTCCGTAAGTAAAAATTTAAACGAGTAACACATCTGAATATATATATTTAAAGTTGTTAAATCTTAATAAAGATTACGTTTTTTTCTGTAAGATCAGCTGTAATTTTCTTAAGTATTTTTCCCGTTGTGCAGGCTGAGCCAGCTAAGACAGACCACCTCAAATAATTCCAGAATGAATAAATATATTGATTTGCGGTTTCCGCATGGTTATAGCGGACAATATGGTGAATTTCCTGATGACTGTTGCAAGTAGTTTTTATCGTTTACAGTAGCCGAATTATGTCACCGACTTTATTTTTTTCCTCAGTGGAACTATAAACTTTTCTCTGTAACATTTGAAAGATGTTTCCAAGAGAACTTCAGTGACATAACATGTGTGGGACTTGATCAAATAGTATCAAGGTAATAGCGCCCCTGACCACATTCCAGCTTCATGAGATAATGTTTCACACACACCTGCCTTATTACACCAAATGTAAACAAAGACATATCTGTTATACAGTTCGTGTGCTTATAATCACAGCTGCCATACCAACTGCTCAAGACGTTGACCTTGTGTATTGCCACATACTACTATTTGGAGAATCAATACTGCACTGTAAAATTCACCTGGCGCTAACGGGTGCACAGGCCCACGTTATAAGTCATAAGACATCGCAGGCCTTGTGGGGTCGTTGGTGGTTCCTAAACGACCTCTTGGTTTTTATCGCAACATCGATAAAAGTATAAAAGTGCTAAGGTTAATGAGTGTGCTGATAACTTTGCGTTTCCCGAACGAACGTTCCACTGCTCTCCAAATGTTCTGTTACGAGGGCCTAGCATCATGAGTGAGGAATTTAAAGGAAGCCCGTCATGTTCGCAACACACATACTGCCTTATGTCCAGTGGTGTGTCTTCCAATAACTACGGCAGTGGCATATCTTAGAAGCTCAAGATATCTGAATGTATTTAGTTTCCCATCAATAAAATGGGGACCAACGATGCAGGTCTTGAAAAACATGAACCAAACGTTGATAGCCCAAGAACGTTATTTTGTCCACTTCTTTGAGTTAGGGTAGATTTTTCAACTGACAATTATTGAATATTGCGAAGACTCATTTGGTCGTGGTTTGGAAACGATGCTTCTTCCTCAACCAAAATTTTGTGTAGATGTGCCACATACCTTTATACTTTTCGTTTATAACGTTCTGAGAATAGCAATTAATTTTGGAACTCACCGCCAAGAGGTTCTAGGAGCGAAATGTCACGAGGATAAAATGCAATGGAATGTAGTGTTCTCGTGACACTTTCTAGATGCCTCTAAGTGACTTTTTCATCATGAGTTACTGATGCTAAAATGTTAGTTTCTTTTATTTCATCGGTTACTCCTCTGCACATCTAGTTTCTAGATCTTCTTTTTTTTATAATGTTTGCAAAGGCAGATCGTGAGCACTAATTTCGATTTGGATACTCTTCAACGTACAATCGCACCGCCTCTGTAAAAGCTTGGCGACATTCGCTGTAAACGAAATTCACTTTTTCGACTGTCGTGTGAATTGTTAAAGTCTTAATAGCTTTATGAGCAAATTATCTGGTTGCTATTTAGCAGAACACAGACTGATGGGCTTCAAGCTCACAGGTATACACACGAACCATACCTGAGTTACCTCTTTGCTTCCATGTGTTGTAATAGGGAAATTTGTGGAACCTCTTCTCCTGATGGCGTAACAGTGGCTTACGCTACTGTTATCCTGATAGTATTTGATTAAGTCTCATACATGATATGTCACTAAAGTTCTATTAGTAGCGTCTTTTAAACGCTACAGAGAAAAGCATGCAGATCCATTGGGGAAAAAAACGAGTCTGTGTCGTAACAGCACGACGATAAAATATAAAAATTGCTTGCAAACTTCAGAAATTTAGCCGTGTAGTCCACTGTAACTGGACAAACAGGACACCTCGATGTATTTATGATTCTGAATATATTTGTGGTGGCCTCTCTTGGCCGACTCACCCTTTGTAATATTCCTGTCAAATTGGAGTTATATGTAGACAAGACAGCAGCACCTAAGAAATAAGAGCTAGGAATAAGTTGCTCTCTAAAGGAACATACAATAATTGTGAAATATTAACAGAAGAGATAGCTGAAGAAAAATCAGTTCAGAGGGAATAGAAAACGAAAGAGGAAGAGATAGGGATGATTCTGAATATATTTGTGGTGGCCTCTCTTGGCCGACTCACCCTTTGTAATATTCCTGTCAAATTGGAGTTATGATGTAGACAAGACAGCAGCACCTAAGAAATAAGAGCTAGGAATAAGTTGCTCTCTAAAGGAACATACAATAATTGTGAAATATTAACAGAAGAGATAGCTGAAGAAAAATCAGTTCAGAGGGAATAGAAAACGAAAGAGGAAGAGATAGGGATGATCTAATCAGCAAGAGTGTTGGCTGTTTAACAGGATAAATAGAGCTAGTAGACGCCAGTTACAACGGGAAAAAGTTTAGAGGTCTCAAGGTACCATGGTATTGGATCACGTTCTAGTTCAGGAGGGCATGGTTATTGTCCTCATTAGCACATGTTTCGATTCTTTGGACGCCTATAAATACAAAATTTATCATCATTTGCAGAAAGTTTTGCCAAGGAATAGTGAGAAGCTCTGAATGGAGAATCATGGATACGTTTTATGTTCCATTTTTCTGGTTCAACAGTTTTGATGCATTCATCAACTTTCCGCATTACCGTACTCAAACGATAAATTTTTCTCCACATTTACTGAAGAGCCCTCTAGGTAACTTTCTTTGCATCTACTGGTCTATTAGTATCTTAAGGGTTGCTTACATTGACATATTTTCAGTCTATATTGTTGATTTATACTGTCCAAGATGTTTCGGTACGTAACTAACGCCAAGATAACATTGCTTTTATTTTTGAACTTGTCATTTTAATGATAGTAGCTGGGATTTCAAAATCACCAAATGGGAGGAGACTGTGATATCTGTTTCTTGATATGTCTAAGGTGTCTATCGAGGACACTGTGAATAATACCGCGCGCGTATTCTTCAAAAATGTTCACAGCTTTTAAAAAGTTTGATTACACTATCAACTAATTCTCATCCTCTTTCAAGACTACCTAGTGTTATTCATCTTTTACTTACGTTCGCTGACTTTTTCGTAAGCATTACGCAATAACGAAATAATGTGCTGCTTTATTTATAATTTCTATAATTTTTCTCAGTGGGTATTATGTTCCATGGAGTTTAGTTTGTGAGGGCTTGATGGAACACTAGATCTGATGAATAACTCCATCACTCAGACTTATCATCATTACAGTGTTACAGACGATCTATGAATTAATCTTGCGACTAAGTCATGAACAATTGCATGTTTTGTACTAAGTAGCATGTTTCATACAGTTGCATTGATAGAATTTGTATTCGGCTTGGTATTCATAAAATACAACAGGTTACCTATTTATGAATTATTGTATTTGGGAAAAAATACGAAATCTCTATAATGATGTGAACCAAATTTGCATCGATATAGCTACAACGTACAGTGTTTACTGTCGCTGTTTACTAAAGAAAAATTTAAAAGAACATCTTTTATTTACACTATCAACAAGTAATACAATTTTCGCTCCTTACTACATCTGTCTCTGACGTTTTACACAAAAATAAATTACAAGTAATATCGCTTTTAAGTCTAAGACTGCTTTGTGGCGATGGAGGAAACTGCTGTTCGGACCAACATTCCCGCCAGATTTCCCAGTATGGATGTTATTCGACGTACTCTACAGGCTTGTCACCCTCACCATCCATGATTACGTATGAGATCAGGTATTTAAAGTCGTTTCGACGCTCAGCAGGAATCATTGCGCTGCGTGACAAGAATTCGAGGAACTTCTTCAGCCAGAGCCCTTTTTTATTGTACCGAGTGAAATCGAATCCCGTGAAGTGCTTCTTGACGTCAAACTCTGTAGTGAAGAACTTGAACATATTCTTATACGCCGTTTTTCCTCGGGAATCGAACTTACTAGTGTCTAAGGCTTTGAATAGGGAGTTGAGGTTCACCGTCTTCGACACTAATGTCTGCTTGAGGATAATGTACTCTACTGGTTGTGCCCCGTAGCCGTGCATCATAATTCTGCTGATGTAGAACTGTATTGCTTCGCGCAATCCGGGAGTCTGTGAAACAAACTTCTGGGATAAACTGAATTCGAAAAGTTGTTTCAGTAGCGTACCCTTCAGTTTATACTTCATTGGGTCGAATCCGGATCCCAGTTTATGGGACAGCATCGGTTCGAGGAAAGCCTTAATAATTTGGAAGTGTTTCGCTTCTTCAGTGGATGAGGGAATAGGTAACGCACTTATGAGTCCTTCCCAGTTCACCAGCAGCTTAGGTGCTTGGCCATCTTCGCCCTGTAGGCGCTTCAAGTAGAACTGTAGGTCTTCTAAAAGCAGGTGTATTCTCTTCACTTCCTCCATCTTGACGAGATACTTGAGAACTGCTCGTAGCAGTTCTCCTCTAGTTTTGAAAGCCCCAATGTTGATTGCTGCAATAAGATGAGCCGTAAGTTCTGGCATCGATAGCAGAATTCTCAAAGGGCGCAAACGGAGATCTTCTGGGCTTCCAGGAAGAGTGGGTGGTAACAGGTAGTCAAGACTGTTACCAGGTAATATAGGCAATTGTTCGTCAACCGGGCTAGGCGAGGGTAACGGTACGTCTTTCGGAATCTGGGAGATTGCTTTTTGGATATCAGCATCGGTCAAAACGTTTTCCAGTGTTGGAGCGGACTTCGGTTCAGGAATTTTGTTAGATGAACCTGGCTTTGGAAGGGCAGTAGGTGCAACTTCCCCCATCCCCTTCACTGTTGTATTTCCTTTAATTATATCATTGTGGTGTATATATGAGATGCCATTGTAGATCGTTCCCGGTATGCCAGTAGAGTAAGGTTTTCCATCTGGACTCAGCACTACTGCAAGCAGAGGTTGAGGGCCAAGGACAAATATTGGATTTCCATCTATCCCCAAAGGTATTTTTGGCAGTTTGTCTTGTCCAGTTGGAAATATTAATCTACCATCTAGCCCAACAGTGAAAACGGGTCTACCATCGGATCCTTTAGGGGCAATGGGCATACCATCAGCGTCTACAGGAAAAATGGGCTTACCGTCATGGCTGATAGGGAGTATTGGCGCTCCGTTCGAGTTAGTAGGAAATACTGGATTACCATCAGCTGCAGTCGGCACAATTGGCTTTCCCTCTGGTGTTTCAGGATATATTGGTTTCCCATCAGATGCAAATGGAATAACAGTCTTCCCATCCAGGCCTTTGACAAATAAAGGTTGGCCATTAGATGCAGAGGGATGAATAGGATTCCCGTCAGGCCCTGTCGGAAAAATAGGTTTACCATCTGAGCCTGTAATGAGTACTGGTCGTCCTTGTGTGGTTGTGTGAAATGTAGGTTTCCCGTTGGTTCCTTTTGGAAAAACAAGTTTTCCATGAGGACCCTTTTCAATTTTTGGTAATTCTGTTTCTGAAACAGGTGGTACTAACAAGCTTTTAGGCGATGGCGTAGTTATTGGTGAAACGGGTGGAGTGTATGGCTGTGTATTATCACTTCCGTTGTTTGATGGCTTCGTAATAGCTGATCCTGTAACAACTGCCGGACGCGGTTTCGTGCTCTGGGGAAAACGTTTTGTATCTGAAGGTGCAGTCACTGATGTTGACCCAGGCCTAGACGATGTTCCTTTTATAGGTCTAGAAACCTCTCTCTGTGGGGCCCTTGTATTGTTGAGGTTCATAATAGATGTTACCAGATTTGAGTTTTGAGGTACTGGACTTGCAGCACTTGGTGTAGGGCTGGTAGGAAAATTGCTTTCAGCACTCTTTGTTGGTGTAGGATATTTGACGTCCGTTAAGTTTTCAATTGTTCGAAGGAATTCATCTGCTGTTGAAAAGAGGACTTTTGTTTTAAATACATTCGATTCAACGGCCTTCGTCATGATGGTATGGAGGCACATTCTTGGCCTGATACACATTTCCACAGGGATGCTAGGCAGCAACTTCTTCATTTCCTCCGGAAATTCCTGGAAAATTACTTTGAGCGCTTTCTCCGCTGTTTGTTGGACGATCAACGGCAACGATGGGCTCAGAAACGAATGAGTTAAAGAAGGCAAATCAATAAAGTTCTCGGGAAGATGTGAGGCCATACTACAGCCCAGTTCCTTGAACTTTAAATGTACCGTAAGTGACTCCACAGATTTAATTATCTCTGCAGGAAGTTTAGGCATGTTGGTAGTTATTCGAGTAAGTAAAGCAATGATCAAGTCCAGAGGTCTTACGTGGTCGTATCTCATAAACCCCTTCGTAATCAGGTCTAGGTTTAGGTAGCCGTGTTGCACGTAGTAGACAATGCGATTCTTCACATCGACGACGTCCTCTGGGTATTCAGGGTAAGTGATTGTTTGCAGCAGGCTCACCAAGTCGATGTTAGGCTTACTTACAATGGGAGAGAGAACACTGTAGTGAGGAAGAGAGAAAGTAATTTCTGGTTCCTTCACATGATGCAAAACGACTAGAGTTGCTTCTCTGACCCTGTCGCTCGTTTTCGAGTCTTTCGCAATCGTTTTGAGAACAACACGAGCGAGTACGAACGGTTTCTGTTTGTCTTTCGGGCGAATTTTGCCTATAACATTGGACCAGTTCTCTAACGTCTCGAGTCGCAGTAGGTCGACAAGCATGCGCATGAACTCGTCAGCTTGTGGATTCAGAAAATCGCGTGGGAGGTGCAGAAGGAGCGCAGCGAACAGCGGCTGCGTCAAAGGTAAACTGCCGTCAGCCAGGGCAGAATAGATCTGACCAAACGTGGAGCCCATCAGCGACACGACTGACGAGTCGATGCGTGTCTTTCCAAACGAGATGGGCCTTTCTCCGGCTGCGAGGTACTTGCTCTCAATGCCGGCAAGGAAGTCTACCACCAGCGGTCCGCCACGCGGTTGGATGATATCGTCGATGACGTCCTTGCTTGCAGACACGGAGGCGATCACTTCGTCGACGGCGCCGGTCAGGTAGCGCGGGGACGACTTCCGTATCTGACGCAGTATCAGGAGCATCTGTGAAGACGGACGTTCTGCTGACGCCTTCTTCAGCACTGGCAGCAGATCCAAGGTCGAAATGTGCCGAAGACGAACAGCCTGCAGAAGACAAAATATTCCGTTACCACTCGACTACATTGCTGCGCTGAAACGAACTTTCGTCCAAGTCACCGGTCAAGTAGGTGTAATGGGGAATTACTGTTTGGATACTAGCTTTCCAACAAAAAAGCAGGCATTGTTCCAGTTCTTGGGCATCTCAAATTCGTTGTGAACAGGGTTGAAATCCCCATACTGTTTCCCTATTGTTGGTTCTTCCTGTTTTCGAAACAAGTCGATGATTTATTTCCTACTCTTTGTACATCACTGCTTGTATTCGGTCTCTTAAGGCTTCGACGGTGGTGGAAAGCTAACCTCTAACATTATGCCCTTTTCTGTTAAGGATGTAATTAACGTTGTTCACAATAGTTTAATGCTTGTATGACAAATCTATAATCGCAACGAGATCTTTAATTTACGACAAATAAACAAGAGAAGAAAGAAAAGAAGATTAAGGTTTAATGTCCCGTCGACTTTGAGGTATTAGAGACGGAGCAGAATCACATACTGATTCAAGGATGGGTACGGAAATGGCTGTGCTCGTCTAACGGAACCCTACTGACATAGCGTGGAGCTATTTAGGGACATAGTGGAAAACCAAACTCAGGATAATGGCCGAACGCGGGTTTCAACCATCGTCCTCCAGAACTCGAGTCCAGTGTGCTAACCACTGCGCCACCTCGCTCTATGAAAGTAATATGCTACGCATATATACACACATTAAACATTGTTACAAAGTTGTATTTCTTTTCTTATCAACCACCAGAATTCGACTCAGAGGTAAACGGTTCGGATTCTATCAGGTGAAGAAACTTTCCTCAACAATATGTGATGGGTAATTAAGGTAGGAACTAGATTTACCAATCAGCCAGTTTTCTTCCTGTGTCGTCAGTATATATTTCCCTGCAGTGCGTCATAGTCTGAGGGCATGAGACGTAACTGACGCCGGTCTCGGTGTCACATGCGACGTTCAGTTCTGGAGCACTTTGAGTGTTATTTCAGAGGCTTATACTCCTACAGCCGACGTAGCTCTCCATGACACTTCACAAGCTTAGTTCTCCAATGCTCGGACCACGTCGGGCAGGATATGTATCTGCGGTCCAAACCACCAAAATTTTAAGTAAATCTACACTTTAGGGTCGTCACACACACAAAGTGAGTATTTAGCCAATATATGTTTATGGTGGTTTCTTAGATATTACACTGTTCAACGCAATTGAAGGATAACTTTTCTAAACCCAGTAGTGCTTTCCCATTATGACACGGACGTTTGAAATTTGAGCAGAGTGCCTACAACTTTCCTCTGTAGGGGTTCAATAGGGTGGCGACCTGAGACGTCGCCCTCGGGCTCGACGGCGCTTCAAACAGCAAGGTGTCGACACATTCGAAAGAAAAAAGAAGCCAAAACTCGGAAGTTCATGCGACGTGCAGAACGGGTTAATGATGTCACATTGGACTACGCTTCACCACAATTTTGGCCAGCGGCACCGTGCACGTATGACGCAACGGGAAGGTCGCCACAAATCCTCTTACCAACATTTCAGCCTTATTTTGGAGCCTGAACGATGGAGGTCAGAACCACGACGCACACTGTTAAAATCACGCTTTTTTCTTAAGGGTGGCTGAGGGAAACATTTCAGACATACGCCGCTCCGAATCGACCGGAAAGCCTCAGTAGGTTGCAATAAAGAGCGTCAATGAAGCGACCACATTCCTTCCGGCGTTGATTGCCACATATTTCGCGGTCAAAGGCAACAATCCACAGTGCGATGAGCAACAGGACAACATTCTTGACAACCTCTGACACTGATTATACCCCCGGACGCTACAATCCTCCTCTGAGATTGCGCCCTTGAATTCCCATTCAAACTGACCACACTCTTATGGAGCGTAACATGGCCAAAATGTCTGCTCTTGTGTAGAAGCTGGATCCACTAGGGACCGTTCAAAACCATTCGAAGAAATCTGGACCGGTTTCAAAGGAGCAAAGACTGTTAATGCATTTTCAGACCTCATGTTACGTTCTCTCTTGTGGCATGATCACAGCTTGGCAACACCCTCGGTGGTGTCTGTCCACTTTAACTGAAAATTATAAATACATACCTGTCAGAAGTAACCTGTGTACTCGTCCTATGACCCTACCATTTACAGCTGTTTGCCTGCAGTTATCTAGGTCTACTTCGCAGATTATCTGTGTAACCTTTGGTTCCCATACTTAGACCAAACAAAGGGAAAAATCCAATGAATATGAGTTGTGAAATGCATACCTTAAGAGTTACGAGCACTTTTTCACCTTCACTGCAGTGAAACACATCTCTTATACGGAAAAAGGGTCCGTAGCTCTTACGGTATGTATTTTACGGGCATGTTTACTACTCATTATTTCTTCTATAATCTTAGCAACAACAGTACCAGTAAATGTATTCCACCATCAGAAGTATCAGAATGATTTTGCTTACAATTTACAACTTCGTCGTTTCCGCACTAGGATCCCTTACCTCAAATTGATGCATTACCCTTCTCTGTCATCCCTGAAATTTTGTAACATTTTCACGGGATCATCCCGTATAAGGTATGCATTCCGAAGGACCACCCACAGAATAAACTTTCCTTGAGGGTAGATACGAGCGAAATATGATAAGAATACTAAAGGTTCGCTTTATATCGTTTAAAATCCACATTATTATTTTGATAAATATTCACATATTTACAGTATATTGCCCTATAAGTGCGATGACCTCTTTTGATTAAGTGTAAGTTTTCATGCTTATGACTTCATGCACACTCTATGCTTCATGCTGAAGAGGCAACATATTATCACTACCTGCACAAAATCGTGTTGGTCCACCTTTGAAACCCCAGTACATCAGCGGTTTGCATTGCATGGTTCCGGAAAGCATTAATAGATTTCCGGATGTGTGTGGCACGATATTCCCACCCACACGACATACAATTATCGACAGCATTCCAGCTGTGTTCCAGTTTGTTCATATCAGAATTTAGGAGCCATGAAATCAATGTGAATTCACTAGCAAGTTGCTGAAATGACTGTAGCGGGATTCTGTCTTTGTGATACGGAGCTGTTTGAAACACTACTGCTGTCTCGTGTCCGTTGCTTCACACCACGGGTAACTCAGCACTTGTCCCCGGAGAGTCTCAGTTCCTACCGAACATTGTCTGCTTTCGTACGATGTCTCTGCGAGGTTTGATGAGCTATGTCTTGGTCACTCGAAGAGCTTTGACCCATGACAGCCAATCAGGTAACAGGTTCCAATGTTAGATTACTAGACGGCGTCCTTTTGGGACGAATAGGCATTCTGCATTCTGCAGTCTACATTCGTCTTTCTAACTGTAGATTATGTTCTGTTCGCTACTTCGGTTGCTGTTTTTAAACGCTTGCTAACTCAGCCTGCTACTAAACACGATTCGGTGAGGTCGCAGCTTGTTTGTGCATTTGCGCATTTGTTTAAGTTGCTCGAGCGTGCATATACTGTGAACTAAACAAAATCGAGTTCATTTTGTGTTCCATTTTTCATTCGAATTGCTGTGTGAGGTAGTGTATTTGTAGTCATCGATTGTTTCAAGTAACTTACAAAGAATGTTCGCATACTATTGTCGTAGGCGTCGACGGAGCTGGTTTATAGACAGTGAAACAACGAACAGGCGACAAGGTGACAACGTCCTTCCAAGTGTCAAGGTTTAAGCTTAAATAGTTTGTCCAAAAATAATGCCTAAATATCTTAAGAAATGCTTATGCATATCCCTCCGTAATTGGAATATAGACGAACTTTTGGACTACTACTCACGAAGTATTGAATCCATACTTCTTAGTTTCCTGCGCTCAAAGCCTGTGATCTATAGAGAACAATATTGAATATTATGGTCTAGAAATGCCTTACTAGCGACTTCTAGACAAAATCAGATCGTTGAAATTCACTGAGAGCATTGAATGAGGTAACTGCTGGAATTTGCGTTTTGCTGCATGTAAGTTCCACGTATGTGGTTTCCATACACTTTAGCTATATTATCCAGTAGTATTTGTTACCACCACTTTAGATGTTGTTTCGCCATTCCATATCTTATTATCACATTGTGGCGACAAATGTTTTTTAATTCGTAATTGTTATAATTCTGAAAATTTTATCCTCCGTCTCTTCCCATTATATGGGGTGACTGAGCTGACTTTACCTATGGGTTTATGCAACCCACAACGCCTTCAAATACGACCAGCCGTATTTTCATAATCTCTCTCTTGTTACGTGCAAACTGTTAGTCCTACAGAAAAAAATGAATAGTATCTTTGTTCAGGAAATTTAGTGTAGTATTGGAATGACTTTTCACTAGAGGCCACAGTTACTGAAATTATTGAAGACCAACTTAAAGAAGTGACCTTCAAATGTGTGACTCTTGAATAACTCGAAAACTGTGGTCTCCAGTGAAAATGCATCCCAATACAAACTTTAAGTACAATACGTTTTCTACCTACATGCCTTGCTCATTTTTTGCAGTATTAATAGCTTGTGCATAACAAGTGAGAGAATATGAAATTCTCCACATGGTTTTTTAAGGTGTTGCAGATTTCATATAATCCACAGGTAGGGGCAGCTGAAACCACTTGTATCCCAAATTTTTAATATCTACATTTCTCTTAGACCAAAAATCCTCCATAACAGGTTGCAGAACTTGCAATGTGACGCCCTATAAACCAATTTTAATATCTTTGTTGTATGTACTAATGCCGTTTTGTTGTTGTTTTGAATTTTTTTTTCTATCATTAGTTCCTCAAAATAAAAGTTGCAAGACAATGATAGTAAGGTAGTCCACTGTCTAAGGTGTCTCCTGGTGCAGCCGGCCGATGTGGCCGTGCGGTTCTAAGCGCTTCAGTTTGGAACCGCGTGACCACTACGGTCGCAGGTTGGAATCCTGCCTCGGGCATGGATGTGTGTGATGTCCTTAGGTTAGTTAGGTTTAAGTAGTTCTAAGTTCTAGGGGACTGATGACCTCAGATGTTAAGTCCCATAGTGCTTAGAGCCATTTCTCCTGGTTCAATAGTTTGGAGCCAGAGCTAGGTGCTGCAGCAGCCAAGATTCTGGACTCACATACTGGGATACTGGGACTGAGCTATCAGTTCGTCCCACACTGTGCTCCATCTCCAATTAGGTCACTGTTGGGATGTTAAGGCCTACATCATCCTACCGTAGGTTTTACGTGTATAAACAATGCCCCACGATGTTCCATGTGCAGAAGTCTTCTTACAGAAGTTTAGAATGCACCTTCTAACGATTTGTACATATTTAACCTGACCAGATTAAGGCCTGTGTGTACTGTGTTCGAACGGACGAGGCGTAGCTACAAGCGGTCACCTCGAAAAAAAACAAGGTAACCAATTATTATGTTTGTTTGTGAGTCGAGTCTTTAGTCTTTGCACACCCTGTAATGGTCCAAATGGCTATGAGCACTGTGGGACTTAACTTCTGAGGTCATCAGTCCCCTCGAACTTAGAACTACTTAAACCTTACTATCCTAAGGACATCACACACATCCATGCCCGAGGCAGGATTCGAAACTGCGATCGCAGTTCCGGACTGAAGCGCCTAGAACCGCTCGGCCACTCCGGCCGGCACACCCCGTAATCCCCCCCCCCCTCCCCAAAGTAGTAACATTGCACGTTTCAGGACGAAAGTAACTTTCGTATGATGTGTCATACCCAAGTAACACAGCTCGATGAAATTTGTAACACACATAGAAGTGCTACGGTGTAGACTGAAGATGAGTGAAAGAAAAATGAAATTAAAACAAATAGAAATGACACTTTTTTCAAATACAGTATTTTCACTGAAGTCATTGTATTTCGTTGTAGTCCACGGGGCACTACGAGAGGCGACACGTGGTACTTGATATGATATGTAAGCACCAGGAATGGCAATGCGTACTCTGCAACGTGCTCCCATGCTGGCCACAAGGTTGGTAAAAAGTTCTTGTGGCAGGGCAATCCATTCTCCACCAGCACGAATGACAACTGAAGGATGGCCGTTACTGCAATTGGACGTGCTGCAGTAATTCTCCTCAGCACCTCCCACACGCCCTCTATCTAATTTAAGTTGGAGCAATAGACAGGCCAGTCTGTTCTCCGAATACCATCTCCTTCCAAGAACTGCTGCACCTGGGCTGTTCAAAGCGGTCGCAGATTGTCATCCCTAAAAATTAAGTTAAGACCGAATGGACCCATGAAAAGACGCACATGGGGACGGAGTATAACGTCAGAATAGCGCTGGCCAGTGAGTGTGTATTGTCTTCGGAGATTAGGGTATCAGTGCGCCATTGAAGTATTAGGCCTCCTCACACCATAACACCTGAACCACCAAAACATGCATTCAACTATGTTCCTCGCTGCATTACTCATTCTCACCTGTCGTCATATGAAGGTACGTTCACCGTTGTTTAAATAGTTTTTTTTTTTTTGAAACGTAGTAAAATCGTCTATGAATGAGGAGTCATGTCAGAGGTAGTTGATGGATACGAAGTGATAACTGCAATTACGAGCCGGCCTGATGACCGTGCGGTTCTAGGCGCTTCAGTCTGGAACCGCGTGACCGCTGCGGTCGCAGATTCGAATCCTGCCTCGGGCATGGATGTGTGTGATGTCCTTAAGTTGGTTAGGTTTAAGTAGTTCTAAGTTCTAGGGGACTATGACCACAGATGTTAAGTCCCATAGTGCCCAGAGCCGTTTGAACCATTTTTTGCAATTACGAAAAGAAGAGGCAGACGTTTTCATTTACGAGAAACGGGTCTTTTTATGGGTTATCTACTAATAATGTCACCTGAACCTTGCTACAAATGAAACTACGGAGTTCTTGAGTTATAGAATTGAGTCGGTTTCCTGATACGGAATAAAAGTTAAAAAATGAAAGTACTGTCGAATAACAGAGAGTGGATTTATATATGTCCACATAACTTAAGCAGGGTCAGTCGGATAACGTCTTCGACAATCACCGATACTTCTATAGGTGAACATAATGTCGCTTCCAAAACACAGATGACACGAGAGATCTCTGTGCATGGCTACTTAAACCCTCGGTGGGAAAGTTATCCCAACCAGAATCAGAGGACGGCGTGTGCTCCAAGAAGAAACAACTATCGCCACCTTACTATCACATACGTCCAACGTCAGCATTTTTTAATGGTGCAATTTTAGGTAACATCCCATGAGCAAGTATCAGTAATTCTATATGTCTCTTATTTAATCATGGGTAAAGAGCAGTATTCACTTATAATGCTAGCAAAACCTCCGGTGTCGACATACAGGCAGTTGTCGATGAAATTTCCAAGGTCAATTCTTGTAAATTATTTGGACATCCGATAGCACGAAAAGCGCTAGTTACACACTGATTATATCTTCAGAATAAAATCCTGCTTAAAAGCAAAAGGAGGATCGTCTATAGTGAAGTATGGGAGATTTATCCCAAATATCTGGCAGCGCTTTTGGCAGCTTTCAACTGTGAAGCGCAACCGGCTGCATGCATAAACAATAATTGTCTATGGAGCTGCTGTAATACTGAGGCGCTGCCTTAGAGACATTAAGGGATTGAACAAAACACAGCGGGAAATGCATCCATGAAGATACATGCGGGTGCTAGACAATCTTGCAGGTCATGCTACTGAATCCGATCACAAATGGCCACTACGCAATGTTCTCAGTATATAACAAGTACCGGTTGCTATCAGAATGGTTCTGTGTAGTTGTAAACGCGTTATGTTGGAGATAAGCGAAGTGGAGCCTGGGAAAACTGTTGGTGCTCGTATGCTGGGTGCTCCGTAAGCCAGGTAGCCGACATATTTGCTGTTTTAAGAGGCACTATGTCGAAGACTTACATCGATTACAGGGAAAGCTGAAAAAGTGATCCAATAAGATACAACACGGATGAAGGTGTGTGCTGAGTTACCATGACGAACGACTATTGATGAGGATTGTGATGAAAACTAAGAGCACAACGTTTGAATAATTTACTGTAGAAATGAATGTCGCACTCGCGAACCCTGTCAGCACCAAAGCAAAGCGAGGGCAGTGCCATAAGCAGGGAACTGCAAGGCAAGCTGGAATTCCAAAACCGCTCTTCAGTTATGCAAATCCCCGCAACAGGAAAACGTGGTGATGGACTGTGGAGCCGTGGAACACCCTCATTTAGTCGGATGAGACCTGTTTCGCACTGTTTTCAACTTCTGGCCCATTTTATGTCCTGAGTGTGAAACATGGGAGCATTCATTGATTGTTTGGGCAGGCATATTGTAGTACTCCGCAGGACCCAGGGTTACTCTTCATTGTCTAAGTTTTCCCAAGGATTATATGACACTTTGGCTGTTTAGAACCATTGAATAGTAAAATGTTTGTTCCCCAATATTGATGCTGTGTTTCAAGACGAAAGGGCCACTTTTCACACAGCTCGCATCGTCTAGGATTGGTTTTGTAAGCACAACCAAGAAGTGTCACGTATTCCCTGGTCACCACAGTCAATAGATTTTTTCCAAAGAAAATTCCACGCTGGCTGTATCAGTAATGTTTATTAAATCTGCGACCAGTTTCGCACCACTTATCGGTGCATCCTCATGCAATAAACGCTATTTATAACATGGTAACGTTGAACATTGCCCTGCAGCCGCTCCCCACCATTCGCGTCCCATATACCGTCATCTGGTGAATGCGGTAGTTAAAATTGAAAATAATTTTTTTTCAAATTTTTTAATGATGGGAGTGGCTTTTTTTAAATTTAAATACCGAGTTCACCAGATGACGGTATATTGGACGTGAATGGTGAGGAGTGGCCACAGGACACTGTTCAAAGTTACCATGTTATAGATAGCGTTCATTGCCTGAGGGTGCACCGATAAGTGGTGCGAAACCGGTCCCAGATTTAATAAAGATCATTGATACAACCAAGGCGGAATTTTCTTTGGAAAAATGTCGAAGTCTGGCTGTGGTTGCCCGCCCTACAAAACAACATGTTACAGTCAACAGATACCAATGCTATTGGACCATTGTCGTCTATTTTGGAGATATGAGTGCGTGATCGCTAGCCACTTCTGTCAACATTACTTGAACGCGTCACTATTTTGCAGGAATTGTATGAAATTCCCTTGAAACTACTTGTCTTGTATTCGTACATTCCGAGAAGCCAGAAGGTGTTTTGAATGCCATGGCTGATGTAGGAGCTCCAAGCCGACTGCAACTGATGGGGATCTTTTGTAGCCCACCATAGGGTGTGGGGCAGCGACATTGATGGCCTGTGTTTACAAAGTATTTTGGTGATTGCTTCTTCAGATTTGCCTCTTGAAATTTAAGTGAGGTCAATAACTGCTCACCTGGAAGACCAGGAGGAAGGATGTGTAGTGGTCTCGCTGCTTGGGCCAGCGTGTCTGGTACAGCAGGTAGCCGAATACGGTGACAAGGTTATCCCGCAGTGCCGACGACATGGTGAGCTTGACGAGCAGGTTCTCCGATTCGCCCTGCTCGGTGACACCATCGTGCTCCCTGTGGCTGCCTCCGGGCCGCGTCCTGAAGCCGCCCATTATCAGCGGCATGCCGGAGCCGTAAGAGATCGGCGTCGCACCGGGCAGCACCAGAGCACTCGCCAACAGCCCGTGTGCGTGAGCGTGCGTGTGTGGCCCTGTGTACATAACAGACAACGTAACTGTTCTGTGTGTCATGTGCTCCAGGTGAATATAAGTTCATACGACATCGCAGAGCACCCACGTTTTGGTGAATTATTTTTGAATTGGGATGGGCTATGAACGCCAAATTTTATAAATGAATATATGTATGGCACAGGTACTGTGAATATCCAGAGTTCCGTAAATAAATGTCTGCATGGTGACCTTGGGTGGGCTCCAGCTGTTATTCTGATTACACGATTTTGTGCAGTGAATACTTTCTCTCTTAATGACGAATTGCCCCAAAATACAGGGTGAGTCACCTAACGTTACCGCTAGATATATTTCGTAAACCACATCAAATACTGACGAACCTATTCCACAGACCGAACGTGAGGAGAGGGGGCTAGTGTAGTTGTTTAACACAAACTATACAAAAATGCACGGAAGTATGTTTTTTAACACAAACCTACGTTTTTTTAATGGAACCACGTTAGTTTTGTTAGCACATCTCAACATATAAACAAATACGTAATCAGTGCAGTTTGCTGCATTGTAAAATGTTAATTACATCCGTAGATATTGTAACCTAAAGTTGACGCTTGAAACCTCCGACGTTCAGTTGCGTGTTGTAACAAACACGGGCCACGGTCGGCGAGCAGCATCTGCAGGGACATGTTTACGATGACGACCGTGTTTATGAGTGTGGCTGTAGTGCACTGTTGTGGTTTGGTCTAGCTGTCGCAGTGTCCGCATGTAGGGCTTGGAGCTATTGTTATTCTGCATTCGTCTCCGCACGCAGACCAACTGTAGTACACCGTGTTACCAGACGTCTGTGATAGTGTAATGTTGTAGGAACTGTGACCATAGTGTATTCGAACTCTGAAAAAGCGGAGATGATACTCATCTATGGCGAGTGTCGACGAAATGCAGCTGAAGCCTGTAGGGTGTATGCAGAACGATACCAGGACAGAGAGCATCCAACTTGCCGCACATTGCAAAACATCTACCGCCAACTGTATGCAACAGGTGTGGTCGTAGCACGCAAACGGGTCCGTAACAGGCCCGTCACAGGAGAAGCGGGTGCAGTTGGTGTGTTAGCTGCTGTTGCTATGAACACACACATGGGTACACGGGATATTGCGAGAGCCGGTGGACTGAGTCATAGTCCTGTCATGCGCATACTGCATCGTCACCACTTTCACCCGTTACATGTGTCGCTACATCAGCAATTACATCGTGATGACTTTAATCATCGACTGCAATTCTGTCAATGGGCATTAACAGAGAATGCGTTTCAGTTCTCCCTGTTTACCGATGAAGCGGGTTTCACAAATCACGGGGCAGTGAATCTGCGGAACAAGCATTACTGGTCAGTGGACAATCCTCGCTGGCTCCGGCAGGTAGAGCGACAGCGACCGTGGACTGTAAATGTATGGCGCGGAATCATTGGCGACCACCTCATTGTTCCTTTTTCATTGCAGGGGCCCAAACAGCCGCAACACACATCGCGTTTCTACAGAATGATCTGCCAACGTTGCTCGAAAATGTCCCACTGGAAACGTGTCGACGTATGTGGTATCAGCATGATGGTGCACCTGCAAATTCCGCAATTAACACCAGACTGACCCTTGACAGGATGTTCGACGGGCGTTTCATAGGACGTGGAGGGCACATAAATTGGCCAGCTCGTCCTCCTGATCTTACACCTCTGGACTTCTTTCTGTGGGGTACGTTAAAGGAGAATGTGTGCCGTGTGTGCCTACAACCCCAGAGGATATGAAACAACGTATTGTGGCAGCCTGCGGCGACATTACACCAGATGTACTGCGGCGTGTACGACATTCATTACGCCAGAAGTTGCAATTATGTGTAGCAAATGATGGCCACCACATTGAACATCTATTGGCCTGACATGTCGGGACACACTCTATTCCACTCCGTAAATGAAAACGGAAACCACGTGTGTACGTGTACCTCACCCCTCATGGTAATGTACATGTGCGTCAGTAAAAAAAAAAAAAAAAAAAAAAAAAAACCATCACCGTTCCCTTTGAATCCTTATGTAATTCGGTGCTCTCCGATACACGCGATCGAACAGCGGAGGAGTGGTACTCAAGCGTCAACTTTAGGTTGCAATATCTCCGGATGTAATTAACGTTTTACAATGCAACAAACGGCACTGATTACGTATTTGTTTATATGTTCATATGTGCTAACAAAACTAACGGGGTTCCATTTAAAAAACATAGGTTTGTGTTAAAAAACATACTTCCGTGCAATTTTTTATGATTTGTATTAACCAATTGCACTATCCCCTCTCCTCACGTTCGGTCTGTGGAATCGATACGTCAGTATTTGATGTGGTTTACGAAATATATCCAGCGATAATGTTAGGTGACTCACCCTGTATAATGCCATATGAAAGCTGTCAATGAAAATAGGCATATTATGCTAACTTACTAATATGTTTATTACCAAAATTTGCAATAACCCTAATAGCATAAGTAGCTGAACCTAACCGTTTCAGCAGATCATCGATGTGTTTCTTCCAATTCAGTTTCTCATTAATGCACAGACCCTAAAATTTTGAGTATTCTACCTTAGCAACAGACTTCCGTTCATAGTCTACACAGGTATTTATCAATGGTGTAATGCCATTTACTGTACAGAATTGTATAAAGTGTGTTTTCTCAAAATGCAGCGAGAATCAATTTGCAGGGAACCACTTAATAATTTTCTGAAAGACATTATTTGCAGTTTGCAAAGCTGATTCTTGCTTTTTCTGAGTGATTACTAATAGTGTATTATCAGCAAAAAGAACCAACTTCGCATCTTCATGAATATAGAGTGGCAAGTCGTTAATACATATTACGAACAATAAGGGCCCCTAGACTGAACCCTAGCAGGCTGAACCTCCTCCCAGCAGAGGCCAGTATTTTACTTGCCACTTAAACAAAACAACCAGTCACAGCCCAGCATTTTACCAGGCATTAAAAAGATACAAGTGGCCACATATAGTATCAGAGCTGCATCTTGACCGTGTTGAAAAGTATCCAAACAAAGTCAATTAAACAGACAATCATTACATATACCATGTTCAGAGGTATCTGAATGACCTGACTTATGTAAAAAAAATCTGTCAATCAGTATGTAGGCTAAGAACCGCTAACATGTTCCATTGGTGCATGATCAGAAGTATCTGATCTATCTGAATTCCATAAGCAAAACAGCCAGCCAACAAGTTGCCTGAGAAGCACCAACTTGGCCATAATCAAGAGGATCCGAACGACCTGTATTGCGTATATGAAGCAGCCAATCAGCATAATATACCATAGTAATTTCTGCACCTGATTGTCGAAAAATAATTGTGGCTGGTGGAGGCAAGGAGAGCAATGGCATGGTTTGTAGGTAGATTACAGCTTTGTAAAGTTACAAATTGGTTGATTTCACAGAAAACTAAAACAGCTTCACCAGCAGAAGACACACAAGACTTGTCATCTTTGAACTTGTCTCAGACTACCTGACGTGGCTTCGCACACACACACACACACACACACACACACACACACACACACACACACACACACACCATGTGTACAGTATTACGTTTCCGTGACTATGTCATAACAACGATTGTATATAAGTGCTCAGAACTAGTTTTACAGTACCCACCTATTTAAGAACGTTCGTGGGGTCCGATTAAGGGCAAAGGGATGAAAACATAATCTTGATATAACCAAAACATACTTTGCTGTGTAGTAAAAATCACCTCTTATTTGTTAAAGTGGATAGGCGGGATTCAAAAGCACTAGGAAAGGCAAAACAATAAGTCGTATGAAACTAAAAATATTAACCATAAAACCTATAAATAAAGCCAATTTGTTCGAAAGTGCACAGCTCTGTAGATCAGTTAAATAACATTCAGTAGCTTGCTGCTCCACACCTTGCGTTATAACGTTGTAGGATCCTTCTTGGGAAGTTGCCTGAAATGTGATGTAAGGTCGCTGCTCAAGCTTGTCCCACTGTTCGACAGCGGATTCGGGCCAACCAAATATATCGGCTCCGTGGTGTAAGCTGCAAGAGACACTACTGGTTTTACGACTTGCACTTCGGGTAAGGCAACTAGTGTGACGTCACAAGTTTGTAGCGGGGCCTGTATTTCCCGTGGGCTCCGCAGTGGCCCTACTGACATCGTGCAAAATCTGCGAATGGTCTTTCAGATGACGTTCTGTAGGTTTCACCTAGTTCCAAGCATGCTCACTGAGTATCGTTGCTCATTGAGCTGGGTGTTCTCAAGATGGGTACTGTACACTTGTATACGTTGTCCTCGTTCTGGGGCTTTGAGTGCAGTTATAGACTCAAATCTAAAGGCATTCAACAAGTTTCCTTCTCACATAAGCGAAGAATTTCTGAATCCATACCAACGCAAAATAGAAACGTATCTCAATAGCTCTCTTTCTACAAATTATCAGAAATTATAGTGATCGGAAGTTGAGGAATAGCACAGGTCGTTGTAAAACTGCATCAGAGTTAGTAATGTAGCGTTAACAGGCGTTCCATCTGCCTACATAATAACTAATTCCTTAAAAAATTACCTAGGTAATTAGGCTCGCCGGCCAGAGTGGCCGGGGACTGATGACCACAGCAGTTTAGTCCCATAGTGCTCAGAGCCATTTGAACCAGTTGAACCGGAGTGGCCGTGCGGTTCTAGGCGCTGCAGTCTGGAGCCGAGCGACCGCTACGGTCGCAGGTTCGAATCCTGCCTCGGGCATGGATGTGTGTGATGTCCTTAGGTTAGTTAGGTTTAATTAGTTCTAAGTTCTAGGCGACTGATGACCTCAGAAATTAAGTCTCATAGTGCTCAGAGCCATTTGAACCAATTAAGCTCAAATTAAGCTAGCTATAGGGAAAAACAACTGTTATTTGATATTAGTGAAGAACCACTAGCTTTGTAGGAAGCAGCAGCTTCTTTTACAATTTATTTCGTCGAATCTCGTTGTGATAAGTATGAATAACAGTAACCAGTATAGCGACAGCTTATTGATAATACCTCGTGCAGAGTACAATTCTATTGTAAGCTTCACGGTTCTTTAGATGAGAACAGAAAATTGTTTGTTTTGTAGATTGCATAATATCTGGTTCCGACCAATTTTGATACTTTACGTTACACAAAGCAACACTTAGTGCCCAGAAGAAAACATAAACATCTGTCTTCCACAATTAAACTGGACTTTATTAACAATTTCTTTTTCTGACCAGCCTCTTTGGGTGCACCACATAATTGGGCATCAGAAAATATTGATCAAGAGTGGAATGCAGTACCTCGCCTTCGGCGGGTAATGTTCTTACCGCCTAAACTGTCCAGACAAGCCTCATGTTCTGCCTTCAGGGTTTCCTTCTTTCAGAACTTCACTGAAGTAACAAGAAGAGAGACGGCTTAACCACAAAATAACGATCACGTTCAGGAACTTTCACTCCGCATCAGTGTGTGCGACATCATGAAACTTCATAGAAGATTAATATTGACATCTGAGGATCAGCAAGGCTGGGTCTAACTGTTTGGAATCATGTGTAAATTGGAGTAGTTTGAGTCCTAGATATCACACCCTGCTGTCGTTCATCAGAATAATTCGTCGTCTTTGAGTAATCAATGAAGAATTATTTCGCTTGATTCACTAACTCACAAAACGTCACCTAACAGTCTAGCTTAGACCCTTGAATACGCTAAAGGTACGTCTGTGACCACTACCTACAATCCAAAACATAATGTATGAAAAAACTGCACAAAAGTCAAATTTACACTGCCTGTCACGTCACGACACATCACGTCACTGTCACGCCAATGTGTATTCACAATGTCCGTCACGTCACGTCAGTTAACTAACAACGATAAATCTTATTAATGTCCTAAGCAAACTTCATAATGTATGTTCTAGATCAGTTTTATGAAGTTACGTGCTAAGAAGTGAAACAACGTTTCAAACACAAGACATTTATTTGACAGCGAAAATATGTACATACCATGAAAACAAACAGTATTTATAAGGGAATAAATAGAGCGTGTTTACCTTATGCATCATGGTTTTTTCTACATAACTAATTAACTCATAAATAACTGTATTGTTGTGCTTCAGGAGAGCTGACTTTTTCACTTAAAATATTACTTTGTGAAAGCATCTTCGTCAACTTTGGGACCATACAGTGCTCTCACTAATTTCTCGAGGTTTTTGATGACTAAGGGTCGACATTCACTGACTATGGCCTACGTTTTTAAAATTTGTCTTCTAAGACCAGTATTGCCCTCATGCCCATTTTCAGTTGAATACGTTAATCTTCTTGAAATGTTGTAGCAGCTGTCGAAGTGAAGCTGCGGGCGACGGGGTTCATAGATAGTAAGACATATGGAAGGTTGGTTCTTTCTGGAAGTGTGCTCGGAAATATAAGTTCTGAAGGTGATCGTTCGCAACGACTGGAAAATACGAGTTCGAGTCCCAGTCTGGCACAAATTTTCGTGTGTCACAAATAGGTAATGTCTTCATAACTAATGCAGCTAATGGCAGTAATATCCCGCACTTGCGAATATATTTCGTAAATTGTTAAGTCAGATGAACAATCTTTAGTACAGGTACGATTGGCTGCGGTACATATTTTAAAGAATTTCTGTATGTGAGTGTTCTGCGGAACCTGAACATGAGCAAGATATTGGCCCAAAATAACAAATATTTAAAACTAAATCCAATGCAAGTGACGCCATCTTGCCGTCTTCGTGAAGTTCCTATAATATAGAGGGAAAATCAGCAAAGGAACACAGCAGTCGGTTACATTTCGACTTGCATTTTATTGCAGATCTAGCTGGATATCAGTTATAGTATAACTATAACAAGTACTAAAAAGTATAATGAAACACAGGAACCCGGCACTTGAATTGATTATCAAGAATACAATTTGTAAAAGTTACTATGTGGACTACTGTATTATATAACTTTAAATGTATCTCATTCATCCCCTTCATACTCCTTCATATAGTCAATTAATACACAGAAAAGCCCTTGCAGGGTGGGAGGCACACCTTACCGAAGAAGGCGCCCGAGTGTCCGTAGACTCGTGCGGCATCGTGGAGCAAGATGGCGCCCTGCAGTGGCAGTACGTCGGCTTGCGGCACGAACTCGGCCGCCTCGTGCGTCAGATCCACCATCATACGTGGCGCCACCTCGTCCTGCAACACAACCCCACGGACCATCTCCGGTTGCTTGTGCTAACTACGTCCTATTTGTATAAAGCGCTCCTATTATCCCCGACGGATAATATAACTTATTCACAAAATTCCAGAGACCAGATATAAACCGTGTGTGAGGAATTATTGCTTGCAGCAGTATATAGAAGAAAACGCTTTATGATACCCCCTCCTCCCTCGACCATCTGGCTTCTTTTGTGATGCTGAAGGCACTTTTAAGAATTGGACGCTCATTTATAATATATGTAAATAGTACACAAATCACTTTCTAGCTCACTGTTGACATGGAGAAATTTTTGGCTTGAAAGAAATTAGATGGTTTGTTCGACCACTGGGTCTGCCGTGGTGCAACACACACACACACACATACACACACACACACACACACACACACACACACACACGCGCGCGCAGTGCAACTAACATCCACCCTCTTTCCACCATCTATCCTCGACTCAAACAAGTTACAGCTGTCTTCAACCCTCAATGACCATTACAGAATGTAAACAAGACTATGGGCAGCTCGCAATAGGGCTAGTTATGTATAGTGAAATGTATAAACTTGACTTATCACTTGAACAATCGAAACTGCAGGTTGGAATATCAACGACATAAGGAAATGATAGACTGCTACTCATGACATATATGACAAGTTCATTTGCAGACAGGCACAACGAAAATATACTTTCACATTAGCTTTCTGCCAAAGCCTTCTTCAGGAAAGGAAACACACTCATCTCATTTATACAAGCATACACGCGTCACACACTCATGACCCCAATCTCTGGCAGCTCAGACCAGAATTCTGGAGATGTCGGTCATGTGTGTGTGACGTGTACTTGCTAGTGTGAATGAATGTGTGTTTCCTTTTCTGAACAAGGTTTTGGCCGAAAGCTAATGTACGGGTATATGTTTCTTTTCATTGTGCCTGTCTGCAATTCAAAATTTTAAGTAGCAAACAGTCTTTTACTTGAATCAATTAGAGACTTGTACTGAGCGCATTTTGTACCTTTAGAACCCATGGATACTTGAAAAGGGCAGAAAAATGAAAGTATGTGATAAATCAACCAGAAACTAGTATAGGCATGTGTACTCAAAACCGAGCGAGGTGGCGTAGTGGTTAGCACACTGGACTCGCATTCGGGAGGACGACGGTTCAATCCAGTCTCCGGCCATCCTGATTTAGGTGTTCCGTGATTTCCCTAAATCGCTTCAGGCAAATGCCGGGATGGATCCTTTGAAAGGGCACGGCCGATTTCCTTCCCCATCCTTCCCTCACCCGAGCTTGCGCTCCGTCTCTAATGACCTCGTTGTCGACGGGACGTTGAAACACTAAGATCCTAAGATCCTCCTGTGTACTCAAATATAGGGACACGAGTCTGTAAACAGGGGTAATACGGCGCTGCTGTCGGCAACGCGTGTATATGACGACAAGTCTCTGGTGTAGTTGTTACATGGGTTACTGCTGCTACAATGGCAGGTTATCCGTATTTAAGTGAGTTTCAACGTGATTATAGTCGGCGCACGAGCAATGGGACACAGTATCTCCGAGGTAGCGATGAAATGGGGATTTTCGTGTACGATCGTTTCACGAGTGCACCGTGAATGCCAGGAATCCGATAAAACATCAAATCTCAGACATCAATGCGGTCGGAAAAAGATCCTGCAAGAACGGACCCAACGCTAATGAAGAGAATCGTTCAACGTCACAGAAATGCAACCCTTCCCAAAATTTCTGCATATTTCAATTCTGGGCCATCAGTAAGTGTCAAGCGTGCAAACCATTCAACGAAACATCACCGATATTGGCTTTCGGAGCCACGCGTGTACCCTTAACGACTGCACGACACAATGTTGTACGCCTAGTCTGTGTTCGTCAACACCTAAATAGGACTGTTGATGTTTAGAATCCTGTTGCCTGGTCGGATGGTCGGACGAGTCTCGTTTAAAACTGTATCGAGTGGATGGATGGGTACGGGTATGGAGAGAACCTCATGAATCCCTGAACCGTGCATGTCAGTAGGGGACTGTCCAAGCTGGAGGCTCTGCAATGGTGTGGGGGGTGTTCAGTTGGAGTGATATCGGACGTCTGATACGTCTAAGTACGGCTCTGACAGGGGACATGTACGCAAGCATTCTGTCTGATCAGCTGTATTCATGCATGTCCATTGTGCATTCCGACGGGCTTGGACTAATCCAGCAGGACAACGCTACATCATACCCGTCCATATTTACTACAGAGTGGCTCCAGGAACACTCTTCTGAGTTTAAACGCTTCTGCGGGTCACCAAACTCCCTAACATGAACATTACTCAGCATTATTCAACCTTGCAACGAGCTGTTCAAAAGAGATCGCCCACCCCTCGTACTCTTACGGATTTATGAACAGCCCTGCAGGATTGATGGTGGTAGTTCCTTCCAGCACTACTTAAGACATTAGTCGAGTCCATGCCAGGTCGTGTTGCGGCACTTCTGCGTGCTCGCCGAGGCCCTACATGATATTAGGCAGGTGTAACTGTTTCTTTGGCTATTCAGTGTAGTTAGTTATTAGTTACCCACCTTATCTTCAACATTCTTCTGTAGCACCATATTTCAATAGCTTTCAAAAACTTATATTCTCTTCTTGTCGAAAATGTTTATCGTTCCATGTTTCACTTCCACACATTGCTACACCCCAAATACTTTCAAAAATCCTTTCGGACACTTAAATCTATATTCGATGTTACTAATTTTCTCTTTTGCAGAAATGTTGTTCTTGCCATTCCAGTGTACATTTATATCCTCTTTACTTCGTCCACCATCAGTTATTTTGCTGCTCAAACAGTCAATCTCGTCGACCATTTTAAGTGTGTCGCTTCCTAATCTAATTGCTCCAGCATCACGTGATTTCATTCTACTACATTCCATTATTTTTTGTTTTGCTGTCTTTGATGTTTATCTTTCAGCCTCCTTTCAAGATAATGTACATTCCGTTCAACTGCTCCTCCAACCCATTTGCTGTCTCTGACAGAATTTCAGTGTAATCGGCAAGCCTGAAAGTTTTTGTTTGTTTCCTTGAACATTAATTCCTACTCCATATTTTTCTTTTGTATCCTCTACTGCTTGTTCAGTGTTCCGATTGAATAACATCGGCGATGGGCTAGAGGCCTGTCTCCACTCCCTTCTCAACCACTGCTTGCCTTTCATTCCCATCGACTGTTATGTCTGATGAAACAAAAATCTCATCCTATGTATCTATCTTCAAGGATTCTGTCATCAAAGAAACCGTTAAATCAGAACATGCAACAAACTTTAACTGGGGTAGCTGCCATACTCGAAGCGGTGCGTGGAGAGCCGTCGATCCTGAATGCCTACAGAGAAATTATCTGAGTTATCTACTATGGGACGGAATGAACATCACTATTCAGTGCCCAACCATCACAGACTTCGTTATAATCTCTGGTAGTACAAGGAACTTTCTTCATATCGTGATATTTTCAGTGTACAAATCGTGTGACTGCATATCAATGCATATCAATATTAATACGACAGTTAACGTCTGATGACGACGACAGAGATAGTCGTGAACGTTTGAACATGGAAATAACTACAATGCATCACAAAAACTGAGAAATAGTTTTTCCATTTAATTTGTGTTTCCACAGCGGTGGAAGAGACTGCCATGGATGAGGACAAAGGACAGAATTGGAGGCTTTATTGCCTGAAGATTGTAGCCACAGAGTTCAGCGAATTACATAAAAAGAATTGTATAAATCAAAGAAAAATTTCTTTGTCATGCAGTATCTTGTGGTTGGCAGGAGAGCCAACACCGTTTTACTAAAGGAGGCCGAAATGCACGCGTTTTAGCTCACGCAGGCTGGCGTGAGGTCTGCAACATGACAAGGGAATTAGAATTTAGAAAAACGGACGTAGATGGTGGAATACTTAACTTTAATCCGTTAATGATGAGCGTCGCTCTTGACGTTACATGGTTCACAATATCAACAGTACTGATAATGGCGCCTTGCCAGGTCGTAGCAAATAACGTAGCTGAAGGCTATACTAACTATCGTCTCGGCAAATGAGAGCGTAGAAGTCAGTGAACCATCGCTAGCAAAGTCGGCTGTACAACTGGGGCGAGTGCTAGGAAGTCTCTTTAGACCTGCCGTGTGGCGGCCCTCGGTCTGCAATCACTGATAGTGGCGACACGCGGGTCCGACGTATACTACCGGACCGCGGCCGATTTAAAGGCTACCACCTAGCAACTGTGGTGTCTGGCGGTGACACCACAGAGTATCCTAATAATTCTTACATATTAGACAATATTTTTACTCAATGATATTTCGTTTATATCATGTGGTACTTTTTTGGTTGGAACTTCCTTTTTCTTGTCACATAGTGGTTCTGTCTACTTGTAGGAAAGAGATTTAGTACAAAAAACATAAACTAGATCATCTTATAACCATAGCGAACAGAATATGCTACCGAGAAAACCTGGGTTGCTCTTGTCCGTTCTCTCTAATCTGTTGAACTGTTGAACTCAACAGAAAGTAATGATGCACTTAAGCAAACTTTTTGAACTTGCTTTTGGCCCAGATTATTTACAGAATTTTTCAAGTTCGGCAAGCTTACCGAGACATCGGCTTTTACACACTCAGTCAGGGCAAATATCAAGATGTAATTTATCTTGCACGGTTACAATTTGGTAATTTTTTATTTTCTTACGTTTAGTCCAAATGATTACCACTAATTTCGCTTTTTCCAAACGGAAATGCGACTGCAGTTTGCACCAACCATCTTCGCTAGAAGTGATTTCTTCCCCATTAACAGGCTTATATACATCGGTAGACTCAGAAGTGAATAATCTTTCCTCTTCCGAACCACTTGTTATTTTCTAAACAATATATGCTACTATGTTTGTTTGGACCACAAAAACGAGAAACGACTGCAAAATGCTCTCTTTTTGATAACACTGTTCTTAACCTTCCTGCAAACAAACCATGAACCATAGACCTGCCTAGGGCGTAAGCGATACAGACAACTATACTTTAGCTGCAGCCACAACAGAGAGGCGCCTGTGGAGAGGTCAGTCCAACGTGTGATTCCTGAAGAGTGGCAGCAACCTTATCAGTCTTAACACGGGCAGCAGTCTGGATGATACACTGAACTGGCCTTGTAACATTAGCCGACATGAGCTTACTTTGCTGGTATTGTGAATGGGTGAATCCAACGGGAAACTATAACTGTTTTTTTCCATAACGCGTATATGATTAAAACGACGATGGCAATCTGAAGAATAAAATATTCCGAATTTAAAATAGTCCCCAGATGCTGATCTTTTGATGAGGATTACACAGGTGTATACCGTCATCAGGAAAAGCTGAATTAGCAGTCTGCGTTCCAGATCGAGAGTATGCATTGTTATATCGTTTAATCAGGAATATAGGTTACAGATTTAAAAAGAGAAATGAATTAGCTGATGTCGGACACAATGAGATTAATGAAGTGCAGTAGGTGAGTACAGTTATATAAATACAAAATGAAATAGGGTTAATGCACAGAATGGTCTAATAATTATTAGACCCACATTGCTATTTTATTATACATTGTAATGAATTAATATGTCACCAAAATTATTCATAATGAAGAGACTGAAAGAATTTGTGATGAGATAAAAGAAATTTTTGAGATATTTAAGGGAGATGAAAATTTAACTGTGATGGGGAAGCGGAGTAGAAAAATGGAGAGAAGTAAATATAGTAGGAGGACTTAACACTGGGGCAAAAGAAAGAACGTGGAACCAATGTCATAGAATTTCATGAACAGCGTAACTTGATCACTAATGAAACTTGGTTTTAGAAACATGTAAGCAGACTTTTGCATGTAAGAGACACGAGGCATTAGAAGGTTTCGGATTTATTATATAATTCTAAGACAGAGATTTATAAAAGGAGTTATGAACTCTATGACATTTCTAGGGCGAGATGTGAACTTGACCATAATTTATTGATTCTGACCTGTAAGTTAAAACTTTGCAAGAGGCTAGGGTTTTAGGATAAGGTACCCGAATAAGCCGAAGGTACCAGAGGTTACCGAAACTTTCAGAGCCAGCATTACACAAGTGTGACTGAAACAAAGAAATAGAGGAAAGGAATACGGTAGATGACAGATGGGTGGCTTTGACATATGAAATGGTGAAAGGTGCAGAGTATCAAATAAGTATAATGGCAAGCCCTAATAGAAATTCTTGGATATCACAGGACACGCTGAATATAAAAAATGATAGAAGAAAATATAAAAAGATATGAAAGGAGACTGGCGGAAAGTACATCGTGTCTAAGCAGGGATAGTTAGAGAACATATGCAAGACCGTAGAAGCACATTGAATTATGGAAAAGATAGATATAACCTACTGCAACATTAAAGAGAAGCAGGTATTCCACTATCAAGAGCTCAGATGGAAAACCAGTACTGAGCAAAGAGAAGAAAGCCGAATGGCGTAATGTATATGTACGGGGTGGTCACAAATAGCCTGAAAAGCTTATAAGAGTGTTGCAGGATTGAGTGTGTCGAAAAGTAGCTGTTAAAAAGAATTCAAAACGTTAAAACGTTATGGTATTTCCGAGTTCATTAACACTGAGATTAGCCAATCAGTCCGTTACGCACGCAAATTCAAGCGGCCTGCCAGAGACAGTGTCGCCAAATTTGTTCTTTGTTTGGTGCCCTAAAACTGAACAAGAGAGCATTACAAAAACTGGACATGAAGTGGTGTAGGGATCGAAACCGAGCTAATTTCCGAGCAGTCTTTTTCGCTGTCATCTACGCTATAACAACAACTTATACTAATTACTTGGGGTGGAGCGCTAGAACACGCGCGCACAAAGGCCTTACTGGCAAACTTCAATGTTAATTAACTCGGAAGCCGTGCCACTTATTGAATTTTGCTCTCAACAATTATTTCTCAGCACAGACTACTCTGCAGTACCCTAAAAAGCTTTCCAAACTCTTTCTGACCACCCTGTACTCTACAAGGGAAGTGTACGTAAAGACAATATAACAGAAGGGGAAGAAGGTATTTAATAGAGATGAGATGGAAAATAGTACTGAATTTGTAAAATATAGAGGAAACTTTAGAGGAAGCTACATTCATTGAAATTCAGATGGTAGCGTGAATGAAATACAGGGACCGAAAGGTCGTATAAGACTTCTACATAAACCAGACTGCTGTTATAAGAGTTGAATAACAGGAAAGGAAAGCACAGTAATTTAGAAGGGAGTGAGACCTGTTTTAGCCTATCACTGATATTATAAAATCTGTACCTTGATCAAGCTTTGTAGGAAATCTGGAGTTTGAGTTCAAGGGGAGAAAATACAAACTTCAAGATTCTGCCAGTGACACTGCAGGTCTGTCGAATACGGCTAAAGACTTGCAAGAGCAGTCGAACTGTGAGAATAACATTTTGAAATGAGATTATAAGATAAACATCAACGAAAGCAAAACAACGGTAGTGCAATAAATATATTGGAATTAAATCAGATGGTGTTAAGAGTAAGAAAAATGGAATCATCGTATGGCATTGCCGGTTGTGTGGCCCCTTCCGGGGAAGTTTGGCGCCATGTTGCAAGTCTCATTGCATGTGACGCCACATTGGGCGACTTGCGCATCGATGTTGATGATGAGGACAACGCAACACCCGGTCGACGGGCGGAGAAAATCTCCAACCCGGTAGGGAGTCGAACCCGGGCCCACTGTATAGTAAGCAAGCACATTACCTCTATCCTTTTTATTTATTTGTATTTTTAATTTTTATTTGTTTTCCATTTCTTCGTATTTATGGAATTAATTTGGTTTTATTAAAAAAGCTCCTACAACTGCCGTAGCCGAGCGTCCGTGTCGTTGTCTCGTATTTTGGAATGGGTTCCACCCTATTCCGTCCGTAGTGCATCAATATGATCCAGGATTATTCTTCAGTTTCAGCATCTCATACCCGGAACGCCCCAGTGAGGGTCCGCAGATAGTGAACTTAAATAATTACCGAATTGGATCCTGTACTTCGGGTGGCAGCTGAAGACAGCATGTGTCGACATCAGTAGGGGAGTGTGCCTTTGTGAGCATCACGGAAGATGTGGTAAAGGGCCATGCCTTTTAGCTACTGAACGGCGTTCGTCCTGGTATGTGGAGAGTATACACCGTCGGGGCGCAGTACATCAACAGGGGAGATAGACTCCGGCAGTAGCCGCAAGAGTAATGCCAGCATGCGCTGCGTGAGTAGCCAGCAGTCGTTGGTCGCGGCACAGGTCAGGCAGTGTACATTCAAGTCTACGACTGAGCATGTCGGACACAAGGGGTCGTCCGTCAGATGAATGGAATGTAGCGTCTGCCGAGGAGCGAACTTTCATTTCACAACCACGTATCACAACGAACGCACCGTCGTAGGTAGAAGAGACGTGAGACGTGTTTACTGCTCGCCGCACCGTGTTCCAGCCAACATCGGGATGTCTGTGTGCAACCGTATTGACAGGCTGCTGCTGTTGATAAATACGATAGTAGTCTGTCGTGCTGGGCATCCGTGTCGTCGGAAGATCTGGTCCTAAGGAGCTGAGGTCAGTCAAGAACTCTCTGATGAGGACCATTGCCAGTGAATTGTGTCGTACAGGAACCGTAGGTTGTACAGAGTGTGGCGCCACTTTAGCTTTCAGGGTGTCCGTCAGCCGACAGACTGGCGTGGGGAGAGGTCCACGTGCGACGTATAGTGTTGAGATAAAGCGATCGCGAACGCTTATAGACATGAATTAAACCGATACCACCAGCCCGCTACGGCATTGTCAGGGTGGCGTATCAGACGTTAAAAACAAGACCTGCGCTCACGAAATGTCCATACGCTGCCTGATATTTGTCGGTCATCGTAGCCGTCAAGGGAAGCACATGCGCTAGATAGTTCTGTTGGGAGACAAGGGTGCTGACATAACATGTTCATAGGAGCATGTCCATTCGACCCAAATTGTGCTCCTGTATCAGAGCACGTGTCTGGTTTAACAGCCGTCGGTACGTGGCACCCGCCGTGCGGCGAACATTGCTGTAGAACTACACTTCAAAACATCTGAGTACGGGCACCAAAGGGCACCACCATTGCGTGGGAAAGCCCCCCTCCGATATCCATGTATTTTGTGTTCTTCACATTGATGACTGCCCTGTAGTGGCGTAGCCACTGAACTGCCATGCGAATTTCATCCTCTGATCTGGCCAGGAACACAACATCATCGGTGAATGCGCCACAGCGAAAGGTACGTCCCGCATGCAGATACCTGCTAATCGCCTCCGTAGACAGTCCAAACCTGGTTCAAGCACTGCCGCAGTTAATATACCCGACAAGGGACATCCTTGTCGCACTGATCGTTGAACAACAATGTACGTTGACTGGTAACCGTTCACCATACCATCATGCGGGAACACGCTCTGTGTATCTGACGAAGAACCACCTGTGCTGGCTCTGGGGAGAGGCACATGCATTCCAAACCTGCGCGTAGGAAACCGTGGTCGACACGGTCGAATACGAGGTCAAAATCGACGGCGACAAGGGCGCATAGTATTTTGCAGGCTGCCGTCAAAGCAATTACGTCGCGGTATGCTCTTAACGCTGTATGAATGTTACTGACACCACCTAAACATATGTGATCGGTGTGGATGGCTTGCCCGATAGCAGTGTGGAGACGCGCGCGGAGGATGCGGGCGAGTATCTTGTAGTCGTTATTGAGGAGTGTGAGTAGGCGAAAGTCCTGCCACCTGCAACCACCACTCGGTTACGGTACTGAGGTCCAGGTGTCGTCTGTCAATTTCGTGAGGACAGTGAAATTTGTTCGGACCAGTTCTTGAGACCTTTGGAGCCACTTTTCGCCCATAAGGTCATAAAAACTCCAGGAGTAAACCGTCCGACCCTGGCTATTTATTCGTTGCTCCACGTGCCAAGACCGATGTCAGCTTGTCGGATGTGATGGGCAACAGCAGAGTGTCATCCGGTGCCATGACCCTAGGAGCTGGAAAATCGTGCAGCAGCTCGTCATAATTACGTATGTTTTGCGGATCTTCCGTGTACAAGGTCCCATAGTTTCCGGCGAACGTGCGCGATACGTCCGTCTGCGTCACTGCGCCGCCGCCCGCCTCCGTGTTTGTCGCCGTAATGAGCTGATGTGTGCGGTGGCGCCTCTTGCGCACAATGTGACAGACTGATGCACTTTCGTTGGGGATGCAGTCTTGAACTCGCGCACGGATGCGGACACGTTGCAGCTTCTCTGCGCTAGCCACCACATCAAAGTGGAAGCGTACCTGGGTAGGCGCCTGAAACAACGACGCCACGTGTCAGGAACTGCTTGCCGACACGCTTCCTCTCGAGATAGGGTGACGTTCAGCGTCCATGGACCTCTGCTGCGCCTCGTGAGTTGTCAGGGTGCAAATATACGCGAGATGATCCGTGAAGGCCATTGGCCAGAGGTCTGCATCACGGGTCGCTGTGCGGAGGCCATGCGAGACGTATATACGGTCCAGACGACTAGCAGAGAGACCGGTAAAATGCATATATCTGCACTGGATCCCATGATGTAAGAGCCATGTGTCCTGGAGCGCGAGGTCACGTACCAGTGCTTGTACAGCCGGGCATGGGACATAATGTGGTATGTGGTCCTGGGACCGCAGAACACTGTTATAATCGACGCGCACTATGTAATGGGCTATATTTCCTTTCAAAAATGGGGCGACCTCCTCCGAATAAAAGACGTTTCTGTCACCGTGGTGAGCAGTACCGGAGGGAGCGTAGACATTAACGAGGCGGACTGCGCCAAGCGTGAGAGCAATGCTTCGCTCGTTCGGAAAGTATATTACGTTCGTCGCTTCCACGCCATCTCGTAAAAGGATGGCCGTTCCTTCTGCGCCATCACCAGATGGTAGGCTGTAGGTGGTGTAGCCATACAGGTCTAAACGCAACTCGATACGGACCTCCTGGAGAAGGGCAATGTCGAATTCTGCCGCTCTGATCATGTCGCGTAGCATGTGGGTCTTGACAGTGGAATGGACACCATTGACAATGACTGTTCCAACACGGTATGACTGAGACATATGAAGCGGTGGAGGCAATGTTCGGGTGCAAACGCACCGTGAGCTCGTTCTCCACACAGCCATTCGGCTGCCAGACGTGCCTTACTGTGCCGTATGCCCTGACCGGCAGGGCACTCCGGGAGGAGGTAACGATGTGTGCTGTACATCATCTGCGTCCATGTCGACCACCCAGTCAGCAAGAGGGGATTTTGAGGTCCGTGGTGGGTAGACAGTTTCACAGGAGCCCATATTTTGGTATCCGATCTTATGCGCCTCATTTTAAGGGCCACCAGATGTAGGAGAGTGTTCCTTATCCTCAGGCGCCTTCTGGTGAATGAGGCTGCTGGGATCCGTTGCATCTGCAGACGTGGCAAAGGAGTCGATGCCGTCCACCAGTCTCACATCCCTGTGCCGTTCTTCAGCTGACATTTTTGTGCCGCTTGGGTGATTTTTGCTTATGGGTCCGAGACTTGACATCGACTGGAGAGCGGCGCTCGACACGGTCACGGTCATTGGAAACCCGGTGTCTGATCCCGAAGGTGACGGCGGCTGGGCCTCCCTACGCCACGACGGGCAGAGGTTGCAAAAATCCCTACACCATTTGGCTGTGGTGGCGTCGTTGTCGTCGTCGTCAATGCAGACCCTCTAACGGAGCTGGCAGCGGCTTGAGGGGGTATCTGGTTTTCATCATCCATCGTATCATGGGGTACCGTCCCCACATACGTTAGCGAGGGAGAGGTCTCGGATCGCTGGGGAAGTTGATTGCAGGGCACCTGAACTAGGCGGCGCTGCAGTCACCAATTTCTAACATGGCCCGTCCTGCCGCAGCCTGAGAAGGTCCTCGGCTGGCCATCATATATTACAATTGCGTGGCAGCCGCCAACGAAAACAAATGATGGAACGTGCTTCATAAGTTAAAAGAAAATAAGAAACAAAGCTCTTCCAATGCAAGCTCTCTGCATTCCATATTTTGAGAGGTTGTAGTGAGGACAACACAAGGTAAAGATGTCCAGTAACCGTGGGTTCTGAAATACATCGCTTAAGAGCGATGGGCACTTGTTCACAGAAGGGATATGTTTCACAGCATGGAAGTTGAAGCAGTGATTTAGCTCTTAAGGTATACGCTTTAGAGCCCATGTCTGTGCGACATTTTTTTTTTCTTGTTTTGGTTCACACTGCAACCTCTAAATGCATTTAATGCCGAGAGCTTTCAGTGGAAGTGATTTTCTTCACAGTTACAGAGATGAAGGAAGCTCATAGTTATTAAGTTATGCGTTTTACAGCCCATGTTTCTTATAATGTTTCTGCTGCCAGTGTCATGTACACCCAGCTGCATACGTTTACACCATTGATAATGGTACAATCTGTATAACACGAGATATGAGCTTGCCACGAACATGTAACAGACAAGAAGTAAATCAACAGAACATTTAAAAGCACATTTGAATGCGAATTACCGTTGTTATATGAGTCCGCAAACTCTGACTACTCGTAGAATAACATGTGCTCTACAGGAATTAACAGTTAAGAGAAAACCAATAGAAAAAGAAATAGATGTTCGTGCAGACACTAGATCGTGAAGGACGCTGTTACCGCTCGTAATCACAATGGTCGACGTAAACACATTTAATATTCTCGTGGCGTGGGTAGATTTCTATCGATGTGATTTTATATAAGACTGATTCCAAGGTGGGGGAAGCCAGTTCATGTTCACTAATGATGACGCCAACATCTGCAGTAATGGTACAACGACAGCGTTGCCAAATTGCGTGCGAATCGGCCCCAGCTGTATGGCAATGTACTGCCTGGCACACTTTGCACTCGTTATCCATTTCCTGATGATTGACCCCTGACTTTGAGCTCATATTCTGATCACATTGCATTACGAAAATCGATATGTTAAACATTCCGCAACTAAGGAAATATCTACTTTTATTTAGTGTATCATTATTACATCTTAGTTGACATGGAGGCCACATACGTGGTAATATTTAAGAGAAACTGTGAGTTTTCTAGCTTTCAACTCTAAGGAAACTTAAAAGCGAGACCGTACATAGGAGAAAATTTCCTTGTGCACAGTTTAAAGATACAACGTTTTTATATTTAAGGGGAAAATTTTCGTTATTTTCTGATCACTCATTTTATCAGTATAATGTCAAACGCAAGTCGCTGCGATTGAGCTTACCGTTGTAGCTATTGCGACGGATAAGAAGACACTGGTGTTAAGCTTGAACTTCTGTTGGTTACAAAATATGTCTTTACCAATGAATATTCCTCGTGTTTGTTAGTTAAGAGTCTGTAAAGCAATTGTGTTAGTAGTTGCGATACATGCGCGGTTACGGTGGAGCTTAGTTGTTAAACCAAGCGCTGTATACACCTGTTCACGGTAGCTTCGTTATCGCATTCTAGTACATCTACATCTACATCTCCATCTCCGCAATCCACCATACGGTGCGTGGCGGAGGGTACCTCGTACCACAACTAGCATCTTCTCTCCCTGTTCCACTCCCTAACAGAACGAGGGAAAAATGACTGCCTGTATGCCACTGTACAAGCTCTACTCTCTCTTATCTTATCTTTGTGGTCTTTCCGCGAAATATAAGTTGGCGGCAGTAAAATTGTACAGCAGCCATTGAAATGCTGGTTCTCTAAATTTCCTCAGTATCGATTCATGAAAAGAACGCCTCCTTTCCTCCAGAGACTCCCTCCCGAGTTCCTGAGGCATTTCCGTAACACTCGCGTGATGCTCAAACCTACCAGTAACAAATCGAGCAGCCCACCTCTGAACTGCTTCTATGTCCTTTCTCAATCCTATCTGATAGGGATCCCAAACGCTCGAGCAGTACTCAAGAATAGGTCATATTAGTGTTTTATAAGCGGTCTCCTTTACAGATGAACCACATCTTCCCAAAATTCTACCAATGAACCGAAGACGACTATCCGCCTTCCCCACAACTGTCATTACATGCTTGTCCCACTTCATATTCCTCTGCATTGTTACGTCCAAATATTTAATCGACGTGACTGTGCCTAGCGCTACACTACTGATGGAGTATTCAAACATTACGGGATTATTTTTCCTATTCATCTGCATTAATTTACATTTATCTATATTTAGAGTACAACACTGGGAAGGGAGGGTGGTTCCGTTTTTGTTGCGAGTATATAGAAGTAATATGGGAAATTGCAAATAAATGCGCGATGCCAAGCAGCTTACAATAAGTGAACATTTGTATAGCACATTTCAACAGTAAATGGAAAGTCTATTAGCTCGAGTAAATATTGCAGTGAAGAGTGATGACTCAAGTACAACCTACCTTAATCCCTTTCGCTCATGTCTCGCTGCTGCTATTGCAGTCGACTACGTGGATCAGCAATGTTTCTATATCTATGTCAAGACAGTGGGTTCTCTGAACATAGCTGTTTTCAACTTTGTGTACATGACTTACTGAATTCCTCCAGGCACTTTGGTTAACCCTTTCTAGAACGGAGTGACTCAACTGAAAAGTATCATTTACCTTAAAATTCTTGTTCTCCATTGGTACTTTGTTTTTGACAAATGCACAAATTAGTTCAGTGGCGTTCAATTAGCAGCGCACTGCAGACAAAAAAAGTTTATTTCCTTGTCAAATAATCGTAGTATACATACCAAAAGTTATTCCTGCTCCCTAAAGTACAGTCGCGTGTGTTTCAGTAAGCCAGCTTTCGTAAATTCCTGACGTGGTACGGCATCAGATGGAAGCTGTACATTATTGCTTCCCATTCATGCAATAATAAAATCCTTTCTCCATTTCGTAGATGGATTTCGTGGTATTGAATTTATCATCGTGTGATATGGAACGTGATGTAAAACAATCCCAGATTTGTTCGGTAATTTTTCGAGAATGCTCTTTAATCGCTCTTCGTAGTGGCTACCATTCATTTCAGAATGACAGTCTGTACTTCCGTTTTGCCCAATACAACATAAGCCAGAAGTTTGCAAAAATCCGTCTTCGTTCCTAATGTGACCTTTACCCAGAACTGAACGGAGTTTGAATTCCTCCTTTCCAACCACACCACTCTTAAACACTTCCTCTGTAATAATCGTATACATTTTCTTATGCAAAAGCTATTTTTTGCTTGACAACGGAACTTTCAGGAATGATTTGTACCAAACCAGTAAGTAGTCCCACCAGCGTTGCACAAGTGCCTTATTTCCGGCTAGAACTCGTCTCTTTTTACCGCAACTTGATCATTTTCCATCAGAACAGGTATTTTGTTGAGTCTCTTGTACCGGAAGCCAAATTCTTGTGTAGCTCACCAAAGGGTTGTTTCAGTCACATCATGAAAATCTTTCTCTTTATTCTTCAACTTTTCCAACATGCCAACAACTGTTGGAAACAGCCTTTCCACGTAGGAGTCGTGGATTTATCTTCTTATGACTCATCCAATACAAACTTCTGTCGCCTGCCTGAACTCATTTTATGGTGATACAAGGGACGAATTTTCTCTATATGCTCTCGAAATTCGCTTCACGAATGGGACTACGATTGTCTCCTATCTGATAGGAAGCCGCGATGTAAATAGTGCAACAATGACAATGAAGTGGAAATACTATACAGAGATCCGGCAACATATTACACGTGAACACACTGCACATAGAAACGCAGCAGCATATAAATTGAAGATGTGATATTAGTGCTTTATGTACATTTACGTGCATAAAAACAGAAGAGCTGTAAAAGACAAAAGGAGACCTTGCATTTAAACTTTTCGTCTTGTTAACAAATATCATCATTAGGTGAACGGCAGCAGTCTACGGACACCATTATTGCGATAAAAATATTAATTACAAAGCAATGACAGTTCGTCTCGAAGTTGAGAATGGCTATATATTTATACTGTGCAAAGGAACTTTTTCTCCCAATTGCAGTCTGAATTCTGTGACTCATCAAATTTGATACTCCCCAAAAAAACAGTCGAAAATGCACGCTTTCTCTTAAATATATTCACATATGCAGTCCCTTTATTAAAAAATTATACACTAAATAAAAGTATACATATCCTTGATTCCGCCAAGGTACAACACACCAATGTTCGTCATGGGATGTGACCAGAACAGGCCTATCAGCTCAACGTCATGGTCAGTCATTATGAAATGGGCCAAATAAACGCGGTATTGAAGTAGTATGTACTGTCATCACTACCCAAGAGGGCCACGTTGCACTTAAATGCGATGTAGAACCGTGCGATACCTATGACATCGGAAATTCAAGAGAGTGATTGCAGAGAATGTAAAAATGATACTGATGATTACGGAAAAGTGAAAAAGAACTCAGGATGGTTCTGGCAAGATACTGAAAAAATTTTGCATCCATCAAAATGAAGACATCAATCACAGTGAGACGTTTTGCCGAGGATTCCATTAAACGAAACTGCAAAACAGTACGTCGTCCAACATATAGAGATGTATTTGACTATTTATCAGAGATGAAGTGCATACCATGCCATAGTATTCCAAAAAAGGTACATACGCTACGCTTGAAATGGCTTAATGTTCAAAAGTATGTGATTATTTATCAAACATGCGTGCGTTTATTCGCGGGGGCGTGCGCACGCACACACACACACACACACACACACACACACACACACACACACATACACACATACACACAACACCTGGTCCTTCCATCGTCTTACAGATTTCCAATGCATCTTTTACCTTGCGCATTATATTGCCAAGGATACAGTGGTAACCTTGATTCGTCAATTCGTAACAAATGGGATATCCACTTTTGTCGGTATTCGTCAACCTTGCTGTTTATATCGAAAATATTTAATTCCTTCCTGATATCTGTACAGCTTTTGTTGTCTAGCATGGTGTATCCTGCTATGTACCTAAAAAATTTCATTTCATTGGCTTGTAATATTATTTTATCTTTCTTTTTCATTACACAAGATTCACTTCAATATAGCAATGTTGGTACTGATATAACTTTATATAAAATTTTAGATATGTTTCTGTTTTACTTGAAGTTGGAGGGCTCCTCTGATAGTGCCATTTATGTAGTTAAATTTCTCAGTTTTGTCTGTTTGATCTAGGTCTCCCCTGTACGACAGGGCTGGATAGTTTTGCGTGCATCGATGAAGTCAAGCGCTATGCCCTACCAGCAGGGCTACCCAAGACGGACAGGCCATGACAGAGGAGCCAGACGAAGCATGTCCGACAACATAGTGCAGAGAGGGTTCTAGAGGCGTAGAGAAGCCAGCTTTCCCAGGGGAATAAACCCTTACAAGAAAATCAGGCACGCTTGACTGCCTGGAAGCGGCAGATCCACTACCCAACTATACCTGCGCAGCCCCCGTAAGGCGGCCAGGCGAAATAAAAAGTTACAAGCAAGCTACATAGGGAAAGCCGAACAGAAAAACATTATCGGTCGGTAACACCTGAACGAACGGTATCTGACATCAGGTGGCACCATGTTGAAAAATATTTAAACAGTATGAGTCATTGATGAACTGACGCCATGTTTCCGAACGATCGGAATTTTGATATAATTTGGCACCATGTTCAAAGCCAGTAGGTCACGTCTGCATGTGACTGTCGAAAGTGCCAGCTAGAGGCAAGGTAAGCTGCCTGATTCTTCTTTCAGGAACTTTGTGTCTAGACTTATCTGACTTGCACACATTGTGTAACTTCTGCGTCTGTTTGCATTATACAGCTCACACATTCACTTCCTTATAAACTAATCTAGTAGTATGTTTTATTCAAACCTAACCATTATACAAAACCTTTATTTCAGTTCGTTCATTTGATGTTTTCTATTAGATAAACGTCTTTAACCTGAGAATTCTATTTAATTGCCTGACAACTCAGACTTTCAGAGTAGAAAAACGATGAACAGTGATTTTACATTAGCTACTGGAAATGATTCTTATGTGTGTCTCCTAGCAAATGATTCAAAATCCTATATTTGATTTTCTGAATATCTTTCTAAGTGGTTTTGCAACCTGATTGACAGATCCGTCTGTTTAGAGAAGTGACTCATGCGTATTTACAATACACATTAACTATTGTTCACTTCTTTAGCATACATTCTGATTGCAACACTAAAAAATACTGCAGAGGGGAAGGGAGAAATCCAGACACAATAAACGAGATCGCTCTAGTTATAAGATTATTGCCTGTAACTGGAACAACTTTACCAAGCAGTGCAACTTTGTCACTCTTTGAATAAGATTATATTTGGCACCCTGCCCAGATCCCCAATTCTCCAATAGAGGTGAAAATGCTTTCAACGCACACGGCTAACAATGAACGATAGATCTGGCACGCATTTTAGGTTTATTCATTGTTTCTCGGTCTTTGTCAGTGCTTTTACTGTCGGCTTGTAGGACACGCTTTCTTTGCTAGTCTACAAAAGTGTCTTTCCCTGAACATTTATTCTATTATATGTGAAAACTATTTCTTTTGGTAACTGCACTGTAGATTTACATTTCATAATGACAAATATAATTGTGTGTTTTATTTAGTGTACTAATATAACTTAGCAATGCTGCACCAAGAAGGTTGGTAAAAATGGGACAACTTCGCTAGCCTAGAATCTTGTTTGCTTCTACCTCTTTTACACTTTTTAATCGAGAGAATTCAGTCTGTGTAGGTCGTTAAAATGCCAGAGCTTATTAGAACCAAGATGGGAGCATGCAGGTATCGAAATTACCCAACTTGCTTGAACATAATGAAATGGATGCCGAAATGGCCCAGAAGCTTACACAGCTAAGACTTATACTGTTTTCTATGGTAAATTTCTTGTCAAAAGAAAGTGTCACGCGTTTTCTTAGTAAACGTATTGAGTTCTACAGAAATGGGGTGTTCGGGGTGTTGTATCTTTGTACGAAAGGGAAAATGTTTTACTTGCCAGATATGCCAGGTTAAGATTCCCTGAATGTAAAAGCCTTTTCGAATTTATTGTGTGTCTTTGTGTATAACTTTCTCTGTAAGTACCTAAACTTCTTCTGTAAATTTTGGTGATTTCCACATGGTTTTAACATAGTGGAAAAGCTACCCAGTTTGCCAGATAACTTTGCCAAACACGTTTTTGATTTTTCAGTTTAAAACTACATACCTAGATAGCCATTTGTCCACCTATTATGAAACTAGAGATCAACACTCATGTTTCAGGAAGTTTAAAAAAGAAAATATTATTAGGTAGCAAAACAGGCGGAACGAAAAAATATGGCGAAGTTGCTCCAGTTTACGGTTCAGACAACGTTGTGTTTCTTTCTTTCTTCATCATACAATTAAAAATATTTATTCATCTTTAAATCTTTTTAGAACATCATTTATTGCAAACATCATGTTATTAAAATATGAGTAAATATGTGAAATAAATCCAGCTGCTCATTAATTTTTAAATGTTGTATTCTCCTTAATGGAATAGAATTGACACCAAAGTGCATTTTATGTGCAAACTGTATACATTATGAATAAACGTGTAGTCTCATCTTCTGTTGGACCATCTTGTAATATAGGCACTATGGTTTCGCCCGTATGACTTATTCTCCTCTGAGATCAAGCACACTCTTACTCCATCTGAACCCAAGATCCAAAGCTTGCAGTTCGATATTAAAAATCTCACACAGTAACTAAGCAACTAATCTCCAAATTTTTCGAATTTGCTAAATGTATAATTTGTTGATGTTTTTCAGTTGACTGCGTCTTTTCATATGAGGTTTCTGATCTTACAGTTGAGACTTGCAGTTTAATTTAGCTGGCCATTGTAAACTTGGCAATAATTGCTTCACTTCCTCTTTGAAATTTAATATCTCATTAACATATAAAATGCTGGCTACCACTTTCAGAGACAGGAAGAAAATTAATCATTCTAACAATTAATTTGGGGAATTTCAATGGACATATTCGATGTTTCCATCATGAATATAAAGTTTATTTTCGTTCTCTCCATGGTTGTACATACCCAGGCTGAAATTTATGTACATCACTTCTCCAAAATGAAGTATTAAAATTTAACATCTAACAAAATGTAGGTACAACAGTTTTAACATTACTTCTTTTTGTGTGGGAGGACAACCTCTTCTCCTTCCTAAGCTAAGGGCCGATTCATTTCCACTCCTTAACTTGATTTGTAATGACCTAAAAGATATCTTAAAAATTTCAGCAGGATTTCTAATCAAGAAACTAACTGCAGCAGTCTATTCTGCTTTTTAACAGCTTATTTTCTAACACCTAAAACGTTGTTGTTGCGATCTCCAATCCGAAGACTGGTTTGATGTAGTTCTCTCTCATATTCTGTCCTATGCAAGCCTCTTCATCTCTCATTAACTACTGCAAAACGTATCCCTCAGAATCTGCGTACTGTATTGCTCTCTTGGTTTCCCTCAACGATTTTTATTCCTCACACTTCACTCAAATATTAAATTGGTGATCCCTTGATGTCTCAGAATGTGTCTTACTAACCGATCACTTCTTCCAGTCAGGTGGTGCCACAAATATTTTTCTCCCCAGTTCTATTCAACCTCTTCATTAGTTACGTGGTCTACCCTGTAATGATCACCATTATCCTGTAGCATCAAAGTGTAAAAGATTCTATTTTCTTCTTGTCTAAATTTTTAACTGTCGAGATTTTCTTCCATACATGGCTACATTCCATACAATTATATTCAGCAAAGACTTCGTGGAACTTAAATATGTATTCGATGTTACCTAATTTATCTTTTTCAGAAACGCTTTTCTTGCAATTGCGGTTCTACACTTTATATCCACTGTACTTCGGCCACCATCAGTTATTTTTCTCCCCAAATAAAAAACTCATATAAAGGTATCAAGGAGACGACTCACTGAGAGGCAGAAATGCTGGTCGTCGACCGGTTAGTTTTCGGAATAAAATTCCTTTCTTAAAATTGTAGGAGAGACAAGCACGCACACACACACAAACACGTGCGCACACACACACACACACACACACACACACACACACACACAAGCATGCACCTGTCTTCCTAAATTTTGCTCAGTCGACTGCCTGCTCTTACCGGGCCCACAGTGACTGTACTAGGGTACGGTGGGGGTGAGGACGAAAAGAGATGGGAGATGGGGAGGGGTTTGAGGGAAGCGTCTAGTGACTTGTGGGAGAGTTGGGAGCCGTCTGTGGGGGGACATCAAATTACATTAGGTTTAGGCCAGGGAGGTTATGGGAGCCAAGGAAGTGCTAAGGGTAGTTCCCATTTACATGAAGGAGTGTACAAAACTCCTTGGCCATCATGATGCCTCACATGAGTTGTGCTGGACCCATGGATGCCCACATGAATGTTCCATATAACATATTGGTGCCGTCCCAGCTAGTCTCCTTCCCGAAGTTCAACTGTATAGGAGCTGTTCCCCTGGAAAATGACAGATTCATGCCCTCCCATCGGCGTGATGAAGAGGGTATCGGGATTCATCAGACTACGCAACGCTCTGCCACTGTGTCAGCATCCAGTGCCGAGGGTTGAATGCTCATTTCAGTAGTAGTTGTCGATGTCGTGGTGTTCACATTGCCATATGGATGGGTTGTCGGCTGTGGATGCCCACCTTTAGGAGTGTTCAGTACACGGTGTGTTCAGACACAATTGGTCTCTGCCCATCATTAAGGTCTGCTGTTTGTTCTGTCACAGTTTTCCACCTGTCCCATTTTGCCAGTCTGCCCAGCCGACGACGTCCGACATTATTAATGAGGGGTGAGGGGTTGCCGCCCCTCCTCAAAGTGATTGGACGTGGCTTCACCTTGGTTTCCCCACGTGTTGAAGGCACTCAGCACAGCATTCCTCAAACACCCGAAAAGCCGTGCAGTTTCAGAAACGCTCGTGCCTGGCCTCCATTCCATCTCAGTATGCCCTCAGTCAAACTCAGATAGATCGCGCGCGCCTTCCCCATTCTACACACAGACACCACGCTCATTGATAATACATGCACCGTGCGTATGTATGACACGCAGTTATTCCTCGACAGGTGACGCTGCTATCGACTGGACGGGTTTATATCGATAGTAGGTCGGTGGTCATGATGTTATGGCTGATGAGTGTATATTAGTAGAAACAGCAGGGGACCTGTAACAGTTCCTTGGGAGACGCCAGATATCACATCTGTTTTACTCAATGACTTTCCATCGATTATTAGGAACTGTGACTTTTATGATACGAAATCACGAATCCAGCCGTACGATTGAGGCGATACTCCATAGAGACGCAGCTTGATACTATTAGTTGTGACAATAATGGTCAGCCGGCCGTGGTAGCCGAGCGGTTCTAGGCGCTTCTGTCCGGAACCGCGCGACTGATACGGTCGCAGGTTCGAATACTGCCTAGGGCATGGATTTGTGTGATGTTCTTAGGTTAGTTAGGTTTAAGTAGTTGTAAGTTCTAGGGGACTGATGACCTCACATGTTAAGTCCCATTGTGCTCAGAGCCATTTGAACCATTTTGAATAATGGTCAGTTTGCAGAGTGACCACCGTTATCCCAAATACTATTGGGTGCGACATTGATGGTCAATTTTCAGGGGGAGAGGAGAAGCGCCTTCACATCACGCTCATAACACTATTAAGGCAGCGAAGAGCTTCATACAGAAATGAGTCAAGGTTCTGCCATGGCAAATGTGCGCTTAAGGCGAAGAAAATGTATTAATTCCATGTAGCAACATCCGTGGACGAAGATGTATCACACCGCAGCTTTCTTGCATTTTTTAATTTCTCGCCGTCATCATCTTGAATCTGTGACACCGTTGGTATCGCTTGCCTCTGTATATAATGGCCTGGTGCTTCCTGTCGGAAGATCGAAGTGGCATCCTGGAGACATTTTCGCTGGTGGCTCAGAAGTCCGATGCGAGAGCCGACTGGGTGCCCACAAGCGAGGCAAATAAGAGTCGTTCCAGCAGGAGGGTTACTCATAAGCTGATGTCTGCGCGATCGTTTTGTAGCTAAATTGTTTAACCATGCTTGGTCGTGCAACTTGCTTCCATCTGCAGTCAGAGTCCTCCATTTTCTGCGATCGTCACCGAGTTGCTCCCACTTGTCACTGTCAGTATTAAATGAGCACATAACAAGCTTGACGCAATCCCTAAAGCTTAGTGAATGTCTTCCACGAGGTCTCTTTGCTCTTGCTATTTCACTGAGTAACGTGCGCCGAAGTAGACTCCCGTCTACTCTGGTCCATACGATGCAGATGTCCTGGCGACGGCAGGCGACGTTGCTTGAGTGTGGCAGTGGTACTATGTTGATTTGCAGTTTTCAGAACCATATAATTTGTCACATGATCCTTCCATGATATTCGTAAGATGCTTCTGTACCACACTGAAATACAGAGTGGTCGCCATGTTGGATTTGGGTATCAGTTGTATTGTATACTTGAATACCACATTTAAGTCAAAAGTGTGCCAAGTTGTACGTAGCTTTATGGAATCTGCAACAGAAGCGACTCGGAGATCAAATGTTTATCACTTTATTGTCAGGTTTGACAAAAAAATTGATTCTGTAGTCAAAATTTTTAGGGAGACGGAAGGCGGGGGAAAACTGCTTGGCACTTAGTTTGGTCAGTCTGTGGCGGAGCCAGCAGACTCACTACTGTGTAAAAATATTCTCCATCCAGGGTGGCATGTCATCTTTTGATTTTCTTTAACTATTCTTTTGGATGTTATTAAAATTGATCTGTCCCCAACACACTATAGTCCTCCATCTACGCAGCACATTGTTGGGTCCAGACGGTCCAGAAAAATGAGTATTCTAACTGAAATTTGCCTGTTTGCTTTTTAAACTTGTTAGATATTCATTCCATTAGCCATTGAAGGCTACTGTCACTAGATTTATAATTTAGCCCCTGTTTGAAATAGTCACTGGAAATATTATGAATCAAAGAGGACATTTTCATCCGTTGTAATGGGCTGGATGACGCAGCTAGTGAGACGTATAATGCACCACGGAAGTGTCTCAGGTTTACAATACGACTCATTCTGAGGCATCAGAAATTGTCAGTGTGGTGCTGGACAGCAGTATGGACTTACAAACTATAGACGGAGACCAAGACACAATAAGCAGATTCAAATGGGTGAGGACTGAAAACCACAAAAGCAAATTTGCTAAATGTGGCATTTGTTTACAAAATAGCTCCAGAAGCAACAACCTAACCTAATGTGCATCGTAATACAGATAGTAACAGAAGAAATAACGACAGGAGCTACATCTTTCTTGGGCAGAATGAAAGAACTTCTTAGTGTCACACGAACGTACAGCTATTTCCAGATTCTCTCAGAGTAATCTACCTCATTTTTGCAGCTAATTTTTTAATTAGTAAGCCACAAAATATTACATTAAAACTTCCGTTGCTGAAAATGGCCACCTTTTATCAGTCAATGTAAAAAAAAATTTTTAATAAAAAAATTATCTTTATACTCCCAGACGTGACATCTTTTGATTACAGGTGAGCAAGTGGTTATAGTCATAAGACGCCAGTACGATGTATTACGAAACATTTATATGTCTCACCGAGAGTGTAGGGTGATTGGTGAGCGCGTGTGGAGGGCTCCAACACGTCATCAATAGACATTCTATCAAGCTGCATTTGCGTTACTTGTCATCCACCTAAGAAAGAATGCCACTTTTTTCCGTGTAACCCCTGGGTACTGTCAGGGCAAGAATGATAGTAGGGAAAAAGATACAAAAATTCGAAGAAAGTAGACAATGGGCAGAGAACTGGGACTTGCATGTAGACTCGAAAGGACATGTTGTGGCTGCAGTGTGGTCGGCGAGTACTGCACACTACGGCGAGAGACTACGGTGGTAGTCACAGGCATATTGCATTCTTATCCCCAGAAAGCTGAACAGTACTTCATTGACACCATTGTCAGACTTGGTTCTGCATATGCTCGAAGTACACACTTGAACACTTCTCCAGACAACCAAAAAATTGAAGAGTACTTGAGACAAATAACATAACTGTTAATCAAAATATCCACGGGTGTACTGCCGGTCTATAGTGTCCAACGGGCACAATATTTCGACGATCAAACATGTCGCCATCATCAGGTGAACTGACGGACTGAGCTCCTGTGAACGTGCCGGCACGGAGATCCGTACGCTATGGCTGCTCAGGGGGAACTGGGTTCGGTCGCGGCGGCGGCCGATTTAAATACCCTCCGTCCGCGGCGCGCTCCTTCCGCCGTCCGCGCCCCGCGCCACGGTAGCGCTGCGGACGGCGGAGGGAGCGCGCCGCGGGCGGAGGGTATTTAAATCGGCCCCCGCCGCGACCGAACCCAGTTCCCCCTGAGCAGCTATAGCGTACGGATCTCCGTGCCGGCACGTTCACAGGAGCTCAGTCCGTCAGTTCACCTGATGATGGCGACATGTTTGATCGCCGAAATATTGTGCCCATTGGACACTATAGACCGGCAGTACACCCGTGGATATTTTGATTATCAAATACGCCGGGAGAAACTCAAGAATCACAACATAACTGATAATTGCGGTGAAAGTATATTAAAATAAACTTACGTCCATGTCTACATATGCATTTTGCGCGGTTGAATATAAGCCATGACATACGTACCAATGTGGTTCTCAAAAATGCGTCTACAAGAAAACACTATCAAAATGTTTCTCTGTTGGTTGGCATGCTTGATATGTTTCATCAATGGTGTGTCATCTTATAAGGTCCAATCTATTTCTGAGATGTACAGTGCATTTTAAAAAGTCAGCTATCAATGTTTTATGTCTGAATTACTGCATGTCTGTATTTTTTCAGTACCCAATGTGGTATTATTTAATATAATTCGTGGATTGGTGGTATGTTGTCTGTGAACCAGTGTTTTGCTGGAACTTCAAAACTTTTTCGTCAGAGTATTCAACGATTTCAGCATATTCCCATATGTAAATAAAGCTGTGACTGGAAAATGATTTTATGTCCACTACTTCGAGATCTGATACTACCATTTGAAGAGTGGAAATAGGAAACGTCCTGAGTGCTAAATCTGACATTTGTCACGAAGACAAGATAGCAAGAAGTAAGTGCTTGTTCCAGGCTCCGTTAATACCAAGAAACAACGTTTGTTTTTTGATAGTACAAGTAAAGAAATACGAATTAGCTTTTTAACTAGTAGAAATGTATTCAACAAAACCACCTTTTCAATCTGGGAACTCCAGTAGGAAACACAGCTGGGCAGAAACACCGTGCACCATCTACTAACGCATGTTCAATAGACTTTGACCGTGGTTTGACACATGGACCAAATCTAGAACCCAATAGCACTGAAAACATATTTAATGAAAAATGGCACTTTCCATTCGTCATTCGAAAAACAAAGGCCGGGAAAAATTCATTTACCAAAAAGGCAAATATGTTAAATGCACTATTACGTAATAGATAACGGAGTTTCAGTAATAGAGTGATACCTTTCTAGTGTAGCATCGTAGTATCTCGGTTCATAAGTCACGGTACGAACTATATCATCGAATCTGACTCCATTTTTTCTAGGCGCACTTTGAATTTACCTTTACGGACAGGAAGGATATCATTTCTCCCGATCTGAAAAAAGTTGCCCACCGACACCCCGCGTGACTTGTGTCAGTGATGGGTTCTCTCTGCGCTCACACGCGCGCTGCCGATTTACCTGTTTCAGCCGACGTCCGACGCCGCGGGGTTAATAAAACTGGGCGCGCATCATCGTACCAGTAGCATCAACTGATTAACGGTACGCCTGTCGGATGGCGTCCAACTTATTCCTCTGCAGCTTTTGTGAGCCCGTTTGTCCGTCTAGGTGCACAGGCCTCGTAATGAAAAGAGAGGACGTAAACGGCGCATGGGAAAAGGGGAACGGAAATGGAGGGTTAGTGTGAGAGGAACGAGGGGGTGGCAGGAAAGAAGGGAAAGCAGAGGGAAGTTGGGAGGGGGAGGGGGGATAAGCAACGGCGCTGAGGGACGAGAGAGAGAGAAATAGGACGCAACTGGCCTCCCAATACGCGCCATTTACCCCTCACATGAAGCTCAGGCCGTTGTTCTGATTTACGGCAATGTTGCGTAGATTTATTTATCGGGTAATTATTTAAAGGCTCGCTTTCCGGGCAGCGCGTTCTTTCTGCCCATACCTCGCTCCCGCTGCCTCTCTTCCAGCCCCCACCCCTCTCCCTCCTCTATCCGTGCCTTATACACATTATGAAGCGCTAGTTACGCTCATGAATATATATCACAGGAAATAACGGCGCAGGACATTCAGATGCCTGCGCCCTGCGATTAATTTCGCACCACTGCATCCATACGTAAAGCTCTGTCGAATTTACAGTATTTTTCCCCTAGTTCATGCCGGCCTGGAGTAATACACTGCACACCTTGCAATAAGAGAAGGCACGAATAAAAGGAAGTTAGGGGCGTTTTCATATTATTTTTACTCTGTACCTGTCGCTTCACTGCGTATCACAGGTGATGAGGAAACATCACTGAATATTGGACCATTCACTGTAAATAATTGCGTTACCCGTGTAGGGAACAGTGAGGAACGACGACTAAGGAAATGCTCCGGCTGCGTTCTTCAGCGAAGGATGAAACAAATACATTACATTAATTTGGGATCCACGTGGATATCCGTATATAACATAACGTACGTTTGGCATTCAGTATGACATCAGGGGTTACAGTAACGTACTCCGATAGTGGGTAACATGGAACTGATGACAATGGAATGGAAAAAAGCCAGCAGGGACCTTAATAACATCCATAGTTCGGGTGTATCTAAAATGTTTAGCTCCAGGTACATGGACTACCAAATAACGATGCAAAAATCAGAAAAATACCAGAAGTTGTATCTATAAAAAAAGTCTTGTTATGAATCGTCTGCCTCCGTTACTGAAAGCTCAGCGTTGGTAGCCGCCATGCGGAGGACCCGGGTTCGTTTCCCGCTGTTGCAAAGGGTTTCTCTTTGGTAGAAAGGTGGTACGGGGTGCACTTAGCCTCGTGAATCTGATTGAGGAGCTAGTTGATTGAGACGTAGCAGCTCGACAGTCTGGAAGTCGACAAACCGGGCGGGAGAGCGGTGTGGAGACTATATGCCCCACCGTACTGCATCAGCCAGACGGCGCATGTCGGAGGATGACACGGCGGCCGGTTGAAACCCCTTCGGCTTTCAGGTTCCGGATGAAGACCTCGTTCTTTTCTTAGTATGCGTCAGGAGTTAAATCCAAAAGGCGTTCGTATGCGAAGTTTCTGACGTATGTTTATGTCGTTCTGCAGATATAGTGGACAGACTTCTTCTCAAGTGCCGCTTCCTAAATCTATATCCTTAAAAAAATGCAAGCATGATATTTATTTGAAATATAGCTTCTATATGGAACACTTGTCCATTCCATGAATCATCGTCGAAAATATTCTGTCAATCTGTTATTTTTAAATCTTTTCTTCCTCTTATTTTAATTCTGAATTAAGATATCATTGAGCTGCGTTTGATTACGTTGCATCTCTCAATACGCCGTTACAGTATCAGTCCCTTATGTCTCCCTCAGACGTTAACGCTTTCATTGCATTCTCGTTGAATCAAACGTGTCACTGTTTATAAGTATATAGAAACTAACTATAAAGGAGTATTATTGTTTTTGATGTGTTCAGTCCGAAGACTGGTTTGATTCAGCTCTCAGTGCTATTTTATCCTGTGCGAGATTCTTTACCTCCAAATAAATAACTACAGCAGCCTACATCCTTTTGAACCGGCTTTCTATATTAATTTCTTGGCCTCCCTCTATAACTTTTAATCCCCCCCCCCTCAACTGATAATTCCTAGATGTCTCAGAAAGCGTCCTATCACACGATCTCATTTTGTACTTGGGTTGCGCCACAAATTTCTTTTCTCACCAGTTCTCTTCAGTAGGTCCTCGTTATTTACGTGTTCTACCCATCTAGCCATCAGCATTCTTCTGCAGCACCACATTTCAGAAGCGCCTTCTGGCCCGAGCTGTTAATCCAGAGCTATACGGCTAACAGACACCTTCAGAAAACACTTCCGAACACTTAAATCTTTGTCCTATGTTAACAGAATTCTCTTTTTCATAAGCGCTTTTCTTGCCAGTGCAAGTCTACATTTTATACTTTCTATATAGCGGCCATCATCAGTTATTGTACTGCCCGAATAGCAAAACTCATGTACTATTTTCAGTGTCTAGTTCTTTAATCTAATTCCTGCAGCACTGCCTGATTTATTTCAACAACATTCCATTATGCTTGTTTTGCTTTTGTTGATATTCATGTTACATCCTCCTCTCAAGGCATTAATCATTCCGTTCAGTTGTTCTCCGAAGTCCTTTGCTGAGCCTGACAGAATTACAATTTTCATCTGCAAAGCTCAAAGTTTTTATTTTTTATCCATTTTCCAAAATTTTTCTTTTGTTTCTTTTAATGCTTGCTCAAGAAGTGTTAAATGAGAGTAATGGGTAAGCGACAGTCCGAACATGTTTCAGAACCGGAACATAATGAGACATATAGATACAGCATGAGAGAGCATAAATCCTATTCCATATTTCTTTATATTAACTCTTTGTTTAACACATCACCTTAGAAATTTTGTGCAATTGCAAAACAAATGAAGCGGAAAAGAACATCAGGCTACTCGCAATCCACGTCTTGTTAGCTGGAAATGGAATTTTTTTTATATCTAATCTGTAACAATTAGTGTTGTGACTGTTCTGAATTAAAAAAAAAACAAAGGAAAAGTTTACGTTTCGTATTTTAGTTTTTGGGGCTCATGGTCTGCAGTCGAGGTTTTACAAGTAATGTATGAATTATGTCGTCTTCTGTGCTGTACAAAGTCTTGTTTGCACCAATAGCGTTTCACATTATTCAAAAACGTCATCGTTGTTCATTGTCACAGTTGCAGTCTTAATTATAATTTTTTTAACTAAAACTATTTATGATCTCATTAAACCGATTTTTAAACAAAGAGTAACCACTGACGATGATTTTAAGTAATGTGAGACGCGCTTGGCGCAAACAAAAAGACACAACAGGCCAATCACAAAAGACGGCAATCCCAATATTACTTGAAAAAGTTTACTTTAAAAATGCTTAATGCAAAACTACTATATGTATTGATTTTTCTAAAAATATAATGTTATTTGTAGAAGAGAATGTAGTATCTTCGTATACTTTTAGAGACTTTAGCCTCTGGCCAGCCCTGTAATACAAGTTTAATATATTTTGTTATTCTCTTTTAATGTGCTACATCCTTTTCCTGAAATTAACAAAAATTACTTCAGAAAAACGAGTTTAATATAGTATCTGTTGCATTATTACTGTGCTACACATCAATAATTAGTAAGGGACATCAAATTAAACAGAAGTCTTTTCATAATCAATTACAAATTAAATATATTTTGAAATATAAACTATTGGAAACTTACACCAATTTTCATTTTTAAGACAGGTAAGACTTGGTTCATTTGCAAGAATTCCACGTATCTTTCTAGGTGCAAGATGATGCGTGACAAACGATGTATGGCTTACCTGTTCTCATGTTAGATAAATAGTTCTCAAATATGTATAACGTTCTACTCACCATAAAACCCATACCTTAAGAACTAACAGTATATTCCTAATAGCTTTCATATGTTACACAGAATTTAAATTACAAGTGTTGCACAAAACACAGTCTTACGTCAATCACAAACCAAAACTAAAAGAAACTGCTAATGGTGGTGTCTAATTAGGATGCATTCCCGTCATCTTAAATCTGTCATTAGACTGATCCTATCGACCTGACAACATTGTATATTCTAGGCACATTATCCTCGAGGTACAACCCTGTTTCCTACACTCTTCCTACGCTCTTACATCACAGTGACACAGTTAGGTGTATCTAAGTCTAAATTTAGTAAGAGTTCATTCAGTTTCATTTCACAATGGAATGTTTTCACAAAATATTTAATAGGAAGACGACACCTACAGTTTGTATTAATGGATCCTACGCTCCTAGAAATGGAAAAAAAGAACACATTGACACCGGTGTGTCAGACCCACCATACTTGCTCCGGACACTGCGAGAGGGCTGTACAAGCAATGATCACACGCACGGCACAGCGGACACATCAGGAACCGCGGTGTTGGCCGTCGAATGGCGCTAGCTGCGCAGCATTTGTGCACCGCCGCCGTCAGTGTCAGCCAGTTTGCCGTGGCATACGGAGCTCCATCGCAGTCTTTAACACTGGTAGCATGCCGCGACAGCGTGGACGTGAACCGTATGTGCAGTTGACGGACTTTGAGCGAGGGCGTATAGTGGGCATGCTTGAGGCCGGGTGGACGTACCGCCGAATTGCTCAACACATGGGGCGTGAGGTCTCCACAGCACATCGATGTTGTCACCAGTGGTCGGCGGAAGGTGCACGTGCCCGTCGACCTGGGACCGGACCGCAGCGACGCACGGATGCACGCCAAAACCGTAGGATCCTACGCAGTGCCGTAAGGGACCGCAACGCCACTTCCCAGCAAATTAGGGACACTGTTGCTCCTGGGGTATCGGCGAGGACCATTCGCAACTGTCTCCATGAAGCTGGACTACAGTCCCGCACACCGTTAGGCCGTCTTCTGCTCACGCCCCAACATCGTGCAGCCCGCCTCCAGTGGTGTCGCGACAGGCGTGAATGGAGGGACGAATGGAGACGTGTCGTCTTCAGCGATGAGAGTCGCTTCTGCCTTGGAGCCAATGATGGTCGTATGCGTGTTTGGCGCCGTGCAGGTGAGCGCCACAATCAGGACTGCATACGACCGAGGCACACAGGGCCAACACCCGGCATCATGGTGTGAGGAGCGATCTCCTACACTGGCCGCACACCTCTGGTGATCGTCGAGCGGACACTGAATAGTGCACGGTACATCCAAACCGTCATCGAACCTATCGTTCTACCATTCCTAGACCGGCAAGGGAACTTGCTGTTCCAACAGGACAATGCACGTCCGCATGTATCCCGTGCCACCCAACGTGGTCTAGAAGGTGTAAGTCAACTACCCTGGCCAGCAAGATCTCCGGATCTGTCCCCCATTGAGCATGTTTGGGACTGGATGAAGCGTCGTCTCACGCGGTCTGCACGTCCAGCACGAGCGCCAGGTGGAAATGGCATGGCAAGCCGTTCCACAGGACTACATCCAGCATCTCTACGATCGTCTCCATGGGAGAATAGCAGCCTACATTGCTGCGAAAGGTGGATATACACTGTAGTAGTGCCGACATTGTGCATTCTCTGTTGCCTGTGTCTATGTGCCTGTGGTTCTATCAGTGTGATCATGTGATGTATCTGACCCCAGGAATGTGTCAATAAAGTTTCCCCTTCCTGGACAATGAATTCACGGTGTTCTTATTTCAATTACCAGGAGTGTATTACCGTACTAAGTTCTGAAATTCGTATGTTAAGTAGCTTCTTGCCGTCATGTGACTACGTTCCACATTAAACGCTAGAGGAATTGGCGTTCTGATGTTGATTCTTCGTGTCATTTATAGCTCAGGCTTCCGACTTGATCCTTATGTAACTTCTGTGTTGGCAGCCCATCATCTGCAGGTGACATTTTGTAGCCATCTTGCTTGTCGACCTGACAGTCGAAGTAATTACGTGATAAAAGTTTAATACAACATTTTAAAGCATCACGGAATACTGTGGGCTGCAAAAATTATGACAATGTGCCCTGAGAGAGTCAATGTTACATTATCAGTGCAGTGCTATGCATTATAAGACCAAACAGAATTGTGGGCGCAATAATATCGCTACGCAAAGTCAGTGTTAGTTACAGAGAACTCTAATCGTTTGTAACACCTTGGTAGCGAGAAAAGAAAACTAACTGGTGGAGTCATCCATTCATCGGCGCAATACGTGCTCATATGGATCTTGATGACACATTGAAATTGACTGAAAGAAACACCTTGAATCTAGAGTAGATATACGCATGCTGAACTTGAAACTGAGTACACCTCGAAAAAGAAAATCACAAATTAGAATCATTCACACTTCTAAAATACTGCTATAAACGCTTCCAGGGCGATGTGGAGACACCTCCCAGATAAATTAGGAAGAATGGATGAAACACTACCTATGTTTAATTCCAAATGAAATCTTTTATATTCTTGAGACAGACTAGAACGTTAACTGTAATCAACAATCCATAGCACTTATTACCCTCAATCAGATAAATTACAGTGATGTATGACAACTCGTTGTTGCTCCTTTGAAAGAAACTTAACTTGGAAATTTATTTACCATGGCAATAAAGTTCGAAAGATCCATTATGTATGGAAAGACAATGCAATGTTTCATGAGACTTCTGGAAAAGCATTACAGAGCTCTAATTTATGGCCCATAATTTATGGGAGCTGACGACGTGACAGTTACGGCCACTATATCATGACACCGCACGCAGTTTCGGACACCTGTGGCCGTAGTTGAGATCTCAGGTTGTTGGGTAAGAATACATTGCCTGTAAACCCCTAAGGAATACAAAAATCGCAGTTTGGCTACTTAATTTATTGAGGGCAACAGATCCTTTGTTTCAGGAGTACCTTGCTTTGTCAACTACTTTTTACTTATATATTTGCCAACTGCATCTTTGTACAACACTAACTACATTCCCGTAATATGGGATAACCATCTACGAACAAGCACAGACGGCTACGAGACGCCAACCAAGTGCTGCGTCTGTCTATGGCGTCACAAAATGTTCAAATGGGTGTGAAATCTTATGGGACTTAACTGCTAAGGTCATCAGTCCCTAAGCTTACACAGTACTTAATCTAAATTATCCTAAGGACAAACACACACACCCTTGCCCGAGGGAGGAGTTCAACCTCCGCCGGGATCAGCCACACAGTCCATGACTGCAGCGCCGCAGACCGCTCGGCTAATGCCGCGCGGCCTATGGCGTCATTAGGCGCCGTTATAGAAACTCCATTTTTCTTGCGTTTTCCAAACCGGCGGAGGAACCTAAATCTTTCGTAACTCATCAGTGAGCCTCTTAAGATTGAGCAGTTCTGGCTGCAGACGTTACACCAAAGTTCTGTCATTACAGAGACTATAACTCTCTAGCTTCGCGTGGCAATCGGACAAGTCGACCATTTGGTCTAAGCTGCACACAATATGCTATATTTATTTAGTTAATGTGGCAAAAGTAGAGTAATTAGGTAACTCTGGCATTAAACCACTATTTAGGCAGACGTTCTACATATTTTAAATTTAATATATTAGAGTAGGCACGTTGTACTAAATTTAGAAAATTAAAATTACAGTACAAGAGGTTGAAAAAAACACACACACATAATTTACACGACGACAAAAGTCATGGGGTAGCGATATGCATATGTACAGATGCCGGTAGTATTGCGCACATAAGATATAAAAGGACAGTACGTTAATGGAGCTGTCAGTTGTTCTCAGGTAATTCGTGTGAAAATGTTTCGAACGTGATTGTGGCCATACGACGGGAATTAACAGACTTTTAACTGTAAATTATAGTTGGAACTTGGGATATTCCATATCGGAACTCGTTGTGGAATAAAATATTCTGCGATCTACAGTGTCAAGAACCTGCCGAGAATACCACATTCCAGGCATTACCTCTCACTACAGACAACGTAGCCATCATTTACCGACCGAGAGCAGCGACCTTCACGTAAAGTTGTCATTGCAGACAAGCAACACTGCGTAAAATAAGAACAGGAAACAACTTGAAGCGTGCCATGAAAATATGTTAGGACAGTGCGGCGGAATTTGACGTTAATGGGCACTGGCAGCAGACGACCAACACGAGTTCCTTTACTAACAGCGCAACGTCGTCTTCAGTGCCTCTCCTGGGCTTATGACCACATCTGTTGGACACTGGACGGCTGGGAAACCTGGCCTGGTCCCAATTTCAGGTGGTAAGAGGAGATGGTAGGGTTCGAGTGTGGCGCTGACCAGAAGAAACCATGGACCCAAATTGCCAAGAAGGCACTGCGAGACTGGTAGTGGCTCCATAATGTTGTGGGCTGTGTTTACATGGACTGGCCTAGGTCCTCTGGTCCAACCGAATCAATCATTGACTGGAAATGGTTATATTCGCCTACTTGAGGACCAATTGCATTAATGAACTTCATGTTGCCAAACAACCATGTCACAGATACACATTATGGATAATTCGAACGATTGATTTGGCCACCCAGATCTCCCGACACGAATCACATCGAACATTTATGGGACGTAATCGAGAGGTCATTTCGTGCACAAAATCGTGCATCGGCAATTCTTTCGCAATTGCTGACGGACGTAGAAGCAGCACGGAGCAATTTTTCTGCAGGGGTCCGACAGGGTATTAGAAAATTTCCTATGGCCATTTCACATCAGTGTGTATTCGTACATGATAAATAGAACAGTCATTAAGACAACATTGCTAGCTGTAATGGGAATGGTGAAAGGGATAGAGAAGGGAGGGGAAGAGGAATCTGGTAAGAAACATTTGATAATTATAACGGAAGAGAAGGTGGTATGACTCATAGATAAACGAAAAGAGAAATAAACATAACTAGGAGAAGATAGGACGATTGGCTTTACTATTCGGCAGAGGAAAAGTTGGACATATACGTAAATTTTCGGGAAAACGCTTCGAGGGTGACCGAGGGAAGTCTCCCAACTGCTTTTAAAAAAGTAGCAGGATATCGAATTCTCCGAAGAGTGTAAGGCAGCTTGTTCCAAAGGCGAACAGCAGCGATTGCGAAGGCCACATCTCAGGGTCGACAACTGTACATCTTAGGTAGCAAGTGACGTACACTCTATGTAAACGGCTCGGGGAATGGCTGGTGAAGTAGGTCTGCTACTGTCGATCGCCGTGTTGTGTGACCTATGTGTCCAACAAAGCCTACTCCTTTACAAGCAAATGAAGTTCTTGGCAGGTGGTATAGTGCGGAATCTGGTAGGACGGTCTAAGTACGCAATTGAAATCTTCGGCTACTACCATGTGGTCGGCATTGTCCTGGAAGAGCTTTTGCTATGTTTTCAGTACAAAAGGTCCAGCGTTCTCTTCATCTATCAGCTCCTGAAGGTGCCTGTAGGTGCACCAGACCTACTGTACTAACCGTGTGTGCGACCCCAGCAGCCGACGGTAAATATGATACATCAGTTGCCATAATTCCTTCCCATAGCAGAATAGCTGTACCTCCTACGACCACACCTGAAAACAGGGCGTATGCGTCATATCCGTAGGCATCGGACTTCTAGAAGGAAAACAACTTCCAGATCCGCATCTCATAAAGTATCCTGCAGCAAACGAGTTTTGAGAGCAGAATTAATGCCGGTGACATTGATCGTGGTGAGGCGGTATTCCTGCTGCATCAAGTCGTGGGGTATGTCCTCGTAGGAAGCGGTGGGGGTAGATCGCGCTGGCCTAGGCGTCTGTTGCCTTGAAGATGGACACGGCCAATGGCATCTGTTTGTCTTCAGGGATCTGAAACTCATCCTGCATCTCCATCTCCTTCTCCCAGTCTCCCAGGGAGGTCGATAACAATGGATCTCGAGAGGTGGACGTAGTCGCGGGTGCATCCGTGGAGATGGGGCGTCGGTAATTTCCGGCATCCCCACAACGCACGGTCTTACCAAGACTTACCAAGACTTCCGAACTGACGATGCGAATGTAGACGAGATGTGGCTCAAATTCAAAGATATAGTAGCAACAGCAATTGAGATATTCATACCTCATAAACTGGTAAGAGATGGAACGGATATCCCGTGGTACACAAAAAAGGTCCGAACGCTGTTGCAGAGGCAACGGAAAAAGCATGCGAAGTTCAGAAGAACGCGAAATCCGGAAGATGGGCTAAAATTTACAGACGCGCGAAATTTGGCACGTACTTCGATGCGAGATGTTTAATAGGTTCCACAACGAAACATTGTCTCGAAACTTGGTAGAAAATCCGAAGAAATTCTGGTCGTATGTAAAGTACACAAGCGGCAAGACGCAGTCAATACCTACGCTGCGCAGTGCCGATGGTACTGTTATCGACGACTGTGCCGCTAAAGCGGAGTTATTGAACGCAGTTTTCCGAAATTCCTTCACCAGGGAAGACGAATGGAATATTCCAGAATTTGAAACACGAACATCTGCTAGCATGAGTTTCTTAGAAGTAGATACCCTAGGGGTTGCGAAGCAACTCAAATCACTTGATACGGGCAAGTCTTCAGGTCCAGATTGTATACCGATTAGGTTCCTTTCAGATTACGCTGATACTATAGCTCCCTACTTAGCACTCATATACAACCGCTCGCTCACCGATAGATCTGTACCTACAGATTGGAAAATTGCGCAGGTCGCACCAGTGTTCAAGAAGGGTAGTAGGAGTAATCAATTTAACTGCAGACCTATATCATTGACGTCGGTTTGCAGTAGGGTTTTGGAGCATATACTGTATTCAAACATTATGAATCACCTCGAAGGGAACGATCTATTGACACGTAATCAGCATGGCTGCAGAAAACATCGCTCTTGTGCAACGCAGCTAGCTCTTTATTCGCACGAAGTAATGGCCGCTATCGACAGGGGATCTCAAGTTGATTCCGTATTTCTAGATTTCCGGAAAGCTTTTGACACCGTTCCTCATAAGCGACTTCTAATCAAGCTGCGGAGCTATGGGGTATCGTCTCAGTTATGCGACTGGATTCGTGATTTCCTGTCAGGAAGGTCACAGTTCGTAGTAATAGACGGCAAATCATCGAGTAAAACTGAAGTGATATCAGGTGTTCCCCAGGGAACTGTCCTGGGACCTCTACTGTTCCTGATCTATATAAATGACCTGGGTGACAATCTGAGCAGTTCTCTTAGACTGTTCGCAGATGATGCTGTAATTTACCGTCTAGTAAGGTCATCCGAAGACCAGTATCAGTTGCAAAGCGATTTAGAAAAGATTGCTGTATGGTGTGTCAGGTGGCAGTTGACGCTAAATAACGAAAAGTGTGAAGTGATCCACATGAGTTCCAAAAGAAATCCGTTGGAATTCGATGACTCGATAAATAGTACAATTCTCAAGGCTGTCAATTCAACTAAGTACCTGGGTGTTAAAATTACGAACAACTTCAGTTGGAAGGACCACATAGATAATATTGTCGGGAAGGCGAGCCAAAGGTGGCGTTCCATTGGCAGGACACTTAGAAGATGCAACAAGTCCACTAAACAGACATATTACACTACACTCGTTCGTCCTCTGTTAGAATATTGCTGCGCGGTGTGGGATCCCTACCAGGTGGGATTGACGGAGGACATCGAAAGGGTGCAAAAAAGGGCAGCTCGTTTTGTATTATCACGTTATAGGGGAGAGAGTGTGGCAGATATGATACACGAGTTGGGATGGAAATCACTACAGCATAGACGTTTTTCGTCGCGGCGAGACCTTTTTACGAAAATTCAGTCACCAACTTTCTCTTCCGAATGCGAAAATATTTTGTTGAGCCCAACCTACATAGGTAGGAATGATCGTCAAAATAAAATAAGAGAAATCAGAGCTCGAACAGAAAGGTTTAGGTGTTCGTTTTTCCCGCTCGCTGTTCGGGAGTGGAATAGTAGAGAGATAGTATGATTGTGGTTTGATGAACCCTCTGCCAAGCACTTAAATGTGAATTGCAGAGTAGTCGTGTAGATGTAGATGTAGATGGGGGAGGATGTCGAATCATACGGTGCGGTAGGATCGGTGCATCGGCTGACGCACCTCATCAGCCGTCTGTGCTTCCTCGGGCAGTTCTACTGCCTTGGTCGTTATGCGCCGTTTCTTATGAAGCTGCGACGACTTCTGTTCACGCTGTCTCGCATCCGAGTCCTACAGAGAGGAAAGCGTGAATGTGATGTAATGTTCCTCAACTTCCACCTTAACGTCGTCTTGTCGTTGCAGATGTGCATGCATGCTCCCTTGGATCAACGAGAGGGCAATAGAGGTATCGGCGCGAGCAGAAGCTGGGGGCCCCTCGGGAACTGTACCCACGTTTTCGTCTGGGTGGGAGAATCAGTACCTTCCGTCGAGCGACCGAGAGGTGTGTCACAGGCCTCATTGTCAGTTAACTTGAGATATGCAGTGCTCAAGACGATAGCGAAGCGGATGCCCAACAGCTCTTTCGGATCAATGTGTATTACGTCATGTAAAAATCTATCTAGTTCGTGGGCCTGGCATCCCGAGTACCTCGCATACTGCAGTTTAACGGTGGCTTTCCATTACGAAAGAGCCATGGGATGTCAGTAATGTAGCTATAACAATAGCACCGCTAGACACCCACAGGCCGACTGCAACCACCTTGGCACGTTAGTTCTCTATCTACTCTGCCACGCCTCCCTCCTCCATCCAAATTCTCACTGCCATCACACAACCGTCTACTTTAAATTCCTCGTTACCTCTTCGTATGTAACGGGGAATTTAAAGTAGATTCGGGAGGCAGTGAGAATTAGAATTGAGGAGGGGTTCCAGGGTAACCCGTGCGGTTGTCTGAACTGCTGTGCGAAGGGGGATTAATGGGTAATGCATCTGCCTTGTATGCAAGAGACCGGGGTAGGATTCGAAGCCTTGCTAAAAATTTTCCTTCGTTGCTTCAGTCTATATATGTAAATTTCTAACTAGGCTTCGGAATAGTTTCATTTATCTCGCCAGTGTCCACACTCCTGTGATAATCTCTTAATCTCAGCATAACACTCACATTCACCAACCTTCATAATAACTGCACTTAATGTTCAGCATACTCTTCTGAATCACATATCATCTGTTTCGATTATCTATTTGCCAGGTTTTCCGAGGGTCCTCTATACACTTCCAGCAATTTTACCTCACAATAAAGCCGATGTTTGAAACTATATTTTCTCAAGGGCTTTCTTTAGTATCGATCTTACGTCCTTGCATCGTCCGTCATGCGTTATTTTGCCTCTAAGGGGCAAGGCCGTTATATTTCGTCTGCTATGTGGTCTCCCGCTTTTATTTTTCTTCTTTCAAAAAATCAAATGGGTCTGAGCACTATGGGACTTAACTTCTAAGGTCATCAGTCCCCTAGAACTTAGAACTACTTAATCCTAACTAACCTACGGACATCACACACATCCATGCCCGAGGCAGGATTCGAACCTGCGACCATAGCGGTCGCGCGATTCCAGACTGTAGCCCCTAGAACCGCTCGGCCACCTAGGCCGGCTTTCTTCTTTCGTTGGTTTACTCTAACTCCATATTGTTTAGGTACTATAGTGTTGATTCCGTTCGTCACTCTCTCAGAGGATAGCAGTGTCATCAGCATCTCGTATTATTTATGTCTATCGTCCCAGAAACTTAATCTCACATCTGAACATTTCGTTATTTTCCTTCATTGCTTAATTCATACACAGAGTGAACTTCCATCTCATTGCGTCCACTTGGTTCTTACGGATATTGTATATTACTCCTTTTACTTTGTAGTGAACATCTATCCTTTTGAAGATTTCAAACATTTGCACCACAATAATACTTTTAAGATGTTGATAAATCGAATGGGAACAATTTTTATAAGACTTGTTTCCATTATCGTGTGTCAACGACCTGCTCGCGGCTTTGTTCCCAACTACTGTGTATTATTATACGTAGCGACGACGCAACAAGCGGTGTATACGTCATGTGGTATTGCTGTTGTTGCACTCCGTACGTATATAAAATAGCTGCAAATGAAATAAAATGATCACACCTAAAATTTCACTTCACAATAGAAACGGAAACAGACTACACACTATATTTTCTGGACCTCTCCATGAAAAATGAACAGAATTCATATATTCACCATATTTTGGAAATCGACAACCACCAGCACCAACATTTACATTGAGTCTGCGTACCCACTGACAGACAAACAAGTATGTTTCAGATTCATATTTCACAGATTAAACAGAACACCCATAAACAAAGTGAAATACATACATGAGCTACACACAACAAAACAAATAGCAGTGGAAAATGGTTATGACAAGAGCAAGAAGAAGGAATTCGATTAACAAGTATGCAAACAGAGAAGAAATGAGCCAATCATATGTACACAAAGTTCTGCATAACAACACAGAAGAACACAAACCACAGACAATGACCACATGCAAAACACAACAGAACATCTACCCACACACGAAACAAAGTGGCGCGTACTCACCTACGATAATAAAACAGGACACAGAATAGGCAACATTTTGAAGAAACACGAACTTAAAATAGGATACAGATTACACAACATAACACAGAAGAAGCTCAGAAGACAGAAAAATACCCACGTATACAGTCGACAGATCAGGCGGACATGATCTTTCATGTAACACTTGTCAGTCAGTATACATAGGTCAAAATGCGGAGCTTTAAAACAAGATACTTGTAAACCTTAAAACGCTACAAACCAATAGCTCCACATTATACTTTTGCTGAAAACCTAATAACCCACAACCACCACCCAACTGAAATAGAAACAGATATTAAAATACTAAAATCCCATCACAACCTATGTGACGACTGCACAACACTGCGCAATGGCACACTATTTAACACAATTATGGAACTGTCCAAAAAAGGAGGACATGAACAGCTAAAGATGCACACTAAAACACACACACACACACACACACACACACACACACACACACACACACACACACACACACACAAAAGCGAGCGAG